>NW_025335317.1:33369191-33382471 GCF_004798865.1 Varanus komodoensis
AACATCTAGAGGAATGCACATTTCCTGCCCTAGTCTCAAGAGAGTGAGCACGGGCCTTTCCCATTTCATCAGGCTCCAGTAGGAAAGGATGAAGCTGTTGCTACAAGCATTGGCTCTTTCAACTATGTATGCTTAACGAGACAACTAATTCTAAGGGCAAGGGAGTGCTTGGCACTATGACGACTTATGAGCATCCACATGGGCTGCTTCTTACTTTCCAGATCCAGACACCGGTGCACAGCCTGCAATAGGTCACAGCACCTTCAAATAAATCAACAGTATTATGTGGCTTGTTCATTTTGGAAGATCGCTGCTTTCTCCTCGGGCATTGTGCACAGCTGATGCAACATCAATCATTCCCCTGGTAGAAAATCAAGATAGGCTCTGTGTGACTTGGCGATATTGCGTGCACTGAACCAGGCCCTCAGAGGTAGCATCCATGCAGTAATGCTCTTGTTTGCTTTCCAGATCAAGGGCTAACCTTGCTTTGTTGGCGATCGGGACAGGTTTACACCAAGGGTGCAGCACCATAGGCAGTGGCTCTACAGCTCCTCCTCACCTCAGTCAATGGCCATACTAGGAGGAATTCAACAACGTTTGGAGGGCCTTTAATTCCCCACTCCTCCTCTAAAATAACGGCACCATTTCAATGGTCCTTTAAGTTCTGTGGTTGCAAGTCGTAATGCTTTTGCTACTGGATTAAAAGGAAACCTGAACAAGGAGCACCATAGGCTCATTTAACACTAGATGTAATGTCTGGAATCAGGCATAAAATATTATACATAGCCGTCTCATAATTAAAGTGGCAGGGAACATTTTGCAAAAGCAGTTTTCCTATACTTCCACCCTCAAAGCACTTGTAGAAGTCAGGACTTTGTATGAATTTTTCAATGCCAGGGTGTTTTGCTGCAGTGCTGGCCCGTCCAACTCAACAGGTCCAACCCAGCTGAAAAGCAAGTTCTGAGGTGGAAGTGATTCATCAGCCATAACTTAGTGTCCTTTGACTTTTCTTGACAATTATTGTATTTAAGTCTTGAAAAACAATTAACGGGCCTACTTATATTGAATCACATGGGATTAGGATTCCAGCTTTAGATTCTGTAGCATCTGATACGTCTACAAGACAGATTCTTTAGAAACTTTATAAAGGTTTAGCCTGATTTCCAAATGCCAGGCTCCCAACTTCAGAAATGTTGTATCAAGTGCATACAGTAGAATAATGATGCATAGTGTAAAGCTTGTATAGCAGTACGATGGCTGATAACTTAAAAGCAAGACTTTCTCCGCAGGCAAGAGACAATGTGTTTGATGACATGAACCCTTACAGTTATACAGTGCAGAGATTGTATGGGACATGCAAGCAAAGAAACATGCCAATCACGTGACTCTACAGGGTTTCATTATAGGAGCTGTATTCCTCTTTCATCATGTATTCAAACAAACAGCACTTAGGAGCAGAGATTTTCACTGAAAAAGAATTGTGTGTGTTGCGGGAGGGGGGCACTCTTGACCTCTCACAATGTCCCTTGCCCGAGGGGTTCATGGAATAATTTGCAACCCCCTTTCTAGCTAAGATTATATACAAGGAGTTTATTTATTTCCCTTGGCAGATAAGCAAGCATTTTAAAAATGAAAGAAAATACTGCAGATATATACCTTTCCAAGTGTGCTGTAAGATGAAAGCTGACTTTGATAACTTCTAAAAACTTTCTCAGGTGGCTGATAAAAGTGTCAATTCCTTTCCCTAGTCTCTGCCTGCTTGAGTGCTGCAGCTGGTTACACATCCCTGGCAGTGACACCTGTTTATCATAAATGAACAGGTACCTAACAACGAAAAAGGGCAATGACTGTTCATTGAGCAATGAACAGTGAACTGAGTCTCTCTGGCAAATAAATTGATTGTCTCTTATCCAGGGGGAGGTTTGTGAATGGAGAAGGGGACTAACAGCTCCGCCTACCCTGATGTGGATATTTCCAAATCTTTGGTCATTGGTGCTGCACTGAAATGAAAATCTGTAGAAGGTACTAAACCAATAAAGGCAAATTCCTTTTGTCCCAAAAGTCTGAAAATAGAAGTTGTATCTGGCATGTGCTTGAATAATTATGCTATGTATACCAAATATCCAGCTAGGAGAATAAACAGATATCTTGTGTAACCATGTGCCTGGCATGCCTTGTGGGCTGACATACCCTGTCAACTTACAATTCATGACAGCTCCAATGGAAAAGCCTAGAATCACTGCAGAGGAGGTCTATGAGAAGAAAATCAGGCCCTTTGTATACTTTCCCTCAAACACAGACAATAACAAACAAGCTGTGTCTAAGAAACTAGAGCTTCCTTTTATATTTTTAGGGGGTGAAGATACAATGAATAAAAGCAATCCTGTGGGAACACCTGGTTTTGGTGGCCTGCGATTGGTGCAGAGGGATTTAGTGTGTGCCCCATGAATTTTCAGAGAAAAGGAATACAACTCCTGTATATAATAGCAATACACTCAATTTTTCCTTAGTGGAACTTGTGCACATGCTGTCTGAGAAAAGCGTATGCTACTCCGCACTTCACCCACCACCAGAGATTCTCACCATGGGGTGAACCAATGAGAGCTGAGAATCCACCTTGATTTGCATGGGATTGGCATATCCTCCAGGACTCTCAGGCCTTTCTCCTGCATTACTGCCTGCCCATGTGAAAGGGTCTGTGGGCGGGTGCTGACCCGGGGTGATCGTCTTCATTTCCATCTCCAGCTCCAGTTCCAGCTCCGCTTCCTCTTTTGCTTCCTTGTTACTTTCCTCCAAGTGCTTCATCAGTACAGCAATCACCACATTCACCAGGACGAACTGGGCTGTCAGCACAAAAGAGACGAAGTAGATAGGCGAGATGACAGTGTTGTAACAGGTGGATTCCTCATCGCAGTCTCGTAACGTGTCCTGGGAGGGAACAGAGGGAAGGGAGGTGGACATGGGTGTGGCTTATGAGAGAGCTCCAGGTACCTATCCACTCCGGGCTACTCAGCTTCCAGCTCCAAGGCCACATGGGTTTTACCAGAGTGGGCAAAGCTCACTGTAGAATTTCTGCAGATCCATTTCCTCCACCAGGCCAAAGTCTTTCTGAGGCATTTTTAGTACTTGCATATCCTGTTCTGCCATGTTAAGCCCTCCCTGAACTCTGCACGAGACATCTCTCTTGTAAACTCTGTCTACTTACTAAATCACATGCACAATGAAGTGTGCAGTGGCACGGGAACTGAAGTGAATTCAGGGCCTTTGCCATGGTTGGAGGCTGTATTATTATGACTATGATTATTAAAACACAGAATGTGTATCTTTTTCTCCTTGTGCGGAAGCCAGTTGAGCTTACATAGTTCCCTTTTATCCTCACAACAACAGCCCTGTGAAATAGGACAAGCTGAAAGTGAGTGACTGGCTCAAAGTCACCCAATGAGCTAGAACCTGGATCTTGCTGGTCCCCGGTGCACTCCAGCCACCACATCACACTGGTTCTCTATCGATCTGGACAGGGATCTAGATATGATGATTCTGAACAGGATGGGCCTGACCCATTCTGTGTCAACTGTAATCTCAGCTGTAGATGCTAAGCACTGCCACCCACCAGTGAAACTATAAGCGTCCACTGACGTGTGCCTAGAAGCCTCTGCAAAGAACCAGCCAAAAACAGCACCTCCCCTGACCTTGACAATTTTCAGTCATGGACAGTGTTTAGGAGGAGTTCCCTTAATTCAGAAAGCATGACTTTGCTCTGGCTTTGCTCTTAGTGATGTCAGACCTGACTGCTTTGCTGATGCCCTGATCATAACATGATCCCTGATTGGCTAGGAGAATTCTGGGAGAAATGCAAAAAGGAGCCGCAACAGCTAGAGAAAATAGTGGCACCAAGCAGAATTAAAAAAGGAAAGCTATTTGTACACACATATGTACTCCTGCCACAGCTAATTGCAGTTCAAAAAATCATAGAGAACTATTCACCTTCTCCAACCCTGAAAGTCTCTTCCTTATATTCTTCAATGGAACACTTACTCTAATGGAAATTTTACCTTCATTATCCCATTCCAGTTGTCTCCTGTGGACACACGGAAAAGTGTGAGAAAGGCCATCCCAAAGTTGCGAAAGGTTGCATGCCGCCCTAAGCCCTCACATGGATGAGTGTCATCACATTCTGTACAACAAACCAACAATAAAGAGGAGTTACCCTTGGCTCCTTTACGAATGTCTACTTTATCCTGCCTCAACTAATTAATGCAACAGATGGAGGAGAGAACTTACCAAGGTCTCCAAACAGCTCCACTCCAAGAGCTGCAAATATGAAAAACAACAACATGAAGAGAAGACCGAGATTGCCCACCTGTAAAGAAAAAGAAATGGAGAAAAATAAATCACTCTTTGATGTGTGACTCTCTTATCTTATTTTCAATGGATAAGCTTTGTCTATGTTTTCTTTCAATGTTGTTACCAAGTCATATCAGCCTACGAGCAGCAAGCCAATCCAAACTGACTGCCAATGAACAAATACAAAGGCTGTAACCCTAACAGACACACAATGGGTGGGGGAAAACACAAGCACAGCTTGAAGTTGGTTCGAAGGTTTTAATTGTTGCCAGTCACTTTGTTGGGCAGGAGAAAGTCTTAAATGGAAATGTCCTGCCCATTCTACTGATAGATTTGTTTCCGTTACAAGAAGTTGAGCACAAACTACTGCTCTATCAGGGGCTTGGATCCAGCAATTCTTTGCTCTGTTCCACATGCTGCGTTTGTAGGATAATAATTCTAGATAATTCTAGACCACATGTTACATTTGTATACTTGGAAATACAGCAAATGGCTGCCAAGCCCACATTCCATCATGTGAGCAACAGCAAGTAGCTTTCCACCTTGATGACTTTTCATGGGAAACTGGAACCTCCTTAAACTGGAACTAACTTTCTCACAATGCCACTTGCTCTTGGGTGGACAAACTTAATAATATTTTTATCCCCCCCACCCCTTTCTACTTCATTGGCACAGACTTTTCTTTTGTGTTGATGCTTTTAAAATGATAAAGAAACAGCATTACTGAATGTTTTGTGTTAGTCTTCAGTGGTTGGGATGGATTGCGTCTTAGATAATTTCCAACTGTTCTACAATCTATGGAGAAATTTCAGAGTTTCCTTCACTGTAGTTTTCTTGTATTATGGTATTTGCTTTGTTTTGGGGTGTGAATGCATAACTGTCAGTGCATATATGGATCTTTTTTCTTCCCCTTAAGCCAAGTCCACAAACTCAAAAGTAGGAAAAACAGAGGTATAGAGAACAACAGAGGTCGAGGCTGATAAACTAAACAGAACATGAACAAACCAATTAGAACACGAAGAACTGCAGCAGAAGACTTTTGTCGGGCTTTGTGCAGATGCCCAACTATTAGAAATGAAACACTGGCATTCTCACTGAACCCCCAGTAAAAGTAGCTCCAAACATGGAGAAGACACGAGTAAGGGAGAAATGGAACTGATTCACAGATTTCTCAAGGCAAGGAAAAAATGAAGGAAAATTAACCAAGGTCTTTGTGAAAAGATACGAAAGTTACCTGAGGCAGTGCTTGCATGACCGTGTCCAGCAAAGCTCTCATCCCTACAGCCATCTTCAGCAATTTTAACACTGCAGAGAATGAAATGTTCATTGCATCATTGCCACAGCACTGGCAGGTGAGAAAGAATGGTACATTTCAAAAGGCCCATCAGGTTGTCTAAGCCTCATGGCAAGTGGGTGGCACTGGAGGGGAAAATACAAGGCCATGTTCTACCGAATGCGCTGTTACTGTCAGGGCGCCAGCAGCCTGACTCCTGTAAACACTGTCACCTGCTCAGGGCATAAAGCACGAGACTCCATCTCCTTTATGCACTAAATTGGGTGCCAGGAATGCAAGCATGACCTTTTCGCCTGGCAGGGAATACTGCTATTGAGTAAAGTAAACTGGTTTGGAAAGGTCAGAAATCTATCTGATCTAACGACTGCGAGAATTCAGCTTCAAACTAAGAGTTAAGAACACAAATGTACCCCCACTGATTTCAGAGGTGGCTAGACCAGGGAAGAAATAGTCTCGCTTTTTGGTTCTGAGCCCATGATGCACTTAGGGAGTGAACTCCTGACCTTCCAGGCAAAGGACTTGATAACCTAATGGCACCAGCTGTAGTGCTTGTGTGGCAAACTCCTTGTTGCTTGGAGCAGAATCTCCACCAGTAGCTCTCTTGGTTGAGCATACAGATGCAGGATTTCATCTGGAGCGCTTGAGGACCAAACAATTCTAGACCTCTGCGGTACAGAATGCCTGCCACATGAACCACTGGTTTTAACAAGCACAGAAATCTAGCTCTGAGTAAGCATAACACTCCCATAAAACTCTGGGACTAGGGAGACCAAGATTCAGATCTCCATTCAGTCATGAAACTCATGGCGTAACTTTGGACCAGTCATCTGCTCCCCCTAACCTCCCTCACAGGGTTACTGTGAGGATAAGATAGGGGTGGGAGTGGGGAGAAGAACCATGTATGCTACCTTCACACATCAGAGAAGAGGTGGCATACAAATGTACAGAGAGTGCAATCCGATGGACAGTAAGATGTTCTCTGGTGGTTATAGGAAAGGTCGGAGTCCTTCATGTGGCCTTGTAAAAGCCCTCCAGGATCACAGTGGGGGTTCCTTCTTCAGACAGTCCTCCACTCCTCCTTACAGCTGATGCACTTCTTTCTCAGGGAGGGCTCAAGAAAGGCTCAGGGGAGGGACTTTCAAGGTGGTAGGGAGGGACAGAGTGAGGCCCTGCATCCTATGAAGAAACCGGGGGTGCCTCAGACTCTGCTCTTTGTGAGCAGAGGCAAAAGACATAGATGGCTGAAAGGTGATTATTTATATTTATTCATTTTATTTATTAGATTTATATCCCACTTTTTTCCCAGCAAACTCAAACAGCTTACATAATTCTCTTCCTCCAGTTCTCAGTCCCCACAAGAACAACCCTGTGAGGCAGGCTGGGCCGAGAGTCTGTGACTGGCCCAAAGACACCCAGGCTGAGTGGGGACTGGAACTCAGATTGCCTGCGTCCCAATCCCATGCTCTTAAGCACTACCGAGTCTTTTGCAGGGTGGCAGAAACATGGAGGTAATACTTTCCTCCATGCTCTTCCTGCGCATGATTGGATGGATGCAACCTTCTGAGTTTGGAGGGCTACAGGCAGCCACACTGGATGGTGGCCAAATTAACAAGTAAATTAGAATTATGTAGTTCACCTAGCAAGTCCAAGTATGTTGAGGTGACGCTTAGCTAGGCAGGTTATACTTGAATTGTAGGCATGGAGTATGGGAATCCCCACAGTGCCAGAAATCAGTGGTTCCTCTTGGGCCAAAAGCTACGTGGAGGAGACTGACCTCGAGCAATCCGCAGGACTCTCATGATTCGGATAATGGTGGGGTTGATAGGCAGCGATGCATTCACCTCAATCTCTTCCAGCGTGATGCCCATGATGGACAACAGCACTATTGCCAGGTCTAATTGGTTCCATCTGAAAGCAACATAAAAATCAAGTGGAAAAATCTGCTAAATTATTTGCAAGGGGTGGAGGTAGGGGCACTTGTGTGATCAAGGAATTCCGATCATTTCAGTCATTCTAGCACGCATGAACTGACACTCCACCTCAAGCAATTTTTGAGATGGAACACATTAAACAAAGGATTTATTTAATAGATTATAGACTTAGCCAAGTCTCAGCACACCACAGACTAGAAAAGAAAGGGCAAAATGGTAATTGAATTAATGTGCAGGGCAACCCAGATAATAAAAGAAAGCCGATGTTTGTTTAATTCTCTTTAAATGTTTTATTCAAGCTAAATTTTCAAGTACAGTTCTTAGTGAACTTAGTGAATCTTTCCAAAGTTACACACATGCACACACAGTGAGAGAAAGAAAGATTGAAAGATTTGCTGGAAGGTTCAGATGAAGGACAAAAACAAGCTCTACAGGTGTTATATGGTGGTCCCCTAAAAAGACCAAAGAGAGGGACCAAACAGAAAAGGAAAACAGGTTATTATGTGAAGCTGAGAAGCCTCACTTTACATGATTTTTATATTTTAATAAGGAGAAAATATAAAAAGTGGACAAGGTAGAGGGGTTCTGTTAACTGCATGCAGACCAGAATTTGCTTCTTTCTTTAAAATCCAGTGTGGGTTACACACACATCCAACAGTACATTGACATCTCCTGGTGATGCTGCTGATATTGCTCCTGGCCTGCTGTTGCAGTGCATTCATCTCATGGAAGCAAATCACTGTCTGGAGGCTGGGGCCCGCCCTCTACACCTACGGCCTCACATCTTCTCTTTGCTCCCTGCCCCAGAATGCACCTTGCTGGGATAGGAAGGCATTTTCACACACGATGGCTACCGCAGCAGGTTGGGTCTTAGGGAAAGAATACATTCCCAGGACTTGTAAGTCTACTGAAGGAGAAGAGGGTGGGATCGGACATGTTTGCTTTTCATTTTTTCACCCATCTCTCACTGCGCACGCAAAATGCAAGACAAACACACACTGGAAGGGAGCTGCAGCTGCTGCAAGTTATAAAATGTCCACAAGGGCAAGTCCAGGCAAGTAACTTACTCCCTGCTATGCAAAGCAGAAGTTAGGGAGGATCGACATTGTCCAGGCTGTGAGTTGCATAGCAGTGCCTGGCAGCTGGCTCCCTGCTGTGTTCATTTTCAACTCCCTTAAAACGGGGAGCGTTAAAATTGCATCCCTGACCTGCTGCCAGTTCAAGATTTTAACACTTAGTTGTACTAGAGGTTTAGAAAAGTGGCAGAGTAGCTGGGAACTGAGAGCTAGTTTCAGTGGGATCTAAGCATGTTTCCTGTGTACCGAAGGCTGCAATGTCTCTTTAATGAGGGATTGTCTAATTTCTGGCAGTGGAATAAAGCTAATGTTCTTTAAAACACATGTTTTGGCAATGTCCAGTAGTTGCTTCTCTTTGGGAGGAGGTTATTACACAAATATGTTTGTACTGGAAAAGCCTTCAATATTCATTTATGTACGTGCTCTTCTAAAGTATTTATCGGCTTAACAGAAGAGGATATAGATACTCTGGGCCCTTCTGAAACTCCAAGACTGATATTACAACATTGAAAGGATAACCACTCACTTCCTACAATACAGTGGAGTGAGAACCTTGTAACATTTTCAACATTTGAATAGATGGCATAGCAGCACCACCTTCCAATGGTTACTAACTGGGACATTTGGCCGGCTTCTCTATAATTGCAGGACAGAACAGAGTAAAAATGTAAAAAATTAAAAGTTGGGGGACGCCTTCATGAGTGTCACTGTAATGCTGGGGAGCCCTGCTCCAGAGGGCCTTTCTTTGGCTGTCTCTGAGTGTAACGTTTGTTCTGATGAGCACATTACCATCAAGAGCTGTCTGACCAAGGCCCCATTAGGGCCACTCCATCCTCATACTTATACTGATAGAAAGAACTTAAACTGAGACACTCTGGAACCTTTTAAAAACCCCTTCAAGGTTTTACTGCATCATTACCTGTCTTGAAAGAATCGTCGAAACCCAAATGCAATCAGCTTGAAAACAGATTCCATGACAAAGATGACAGTGAAGATGTAATTGCAAATCTTCAGAGCCTCGTCAAGAACCTGAATGTACAGAGACAACATCTATGTTATTGCAACACCTTAAGGAGGGTCTGGCTACCTACAACAACCAGCCTTTCTTTTTGCAACTGGATCTATTCCATTCTTTAAGCCAGAATGAAGGGAAACAGCAATCCAGGCATATCACAGTTCGAGCTGTTGCTGCTGATGTAAGTGGAGACAAGGGCCAAAGTCAGGTCCTGCTGCTTCTCATGATAATGTCACATGACAGGGACCATTCACAGCTTGACAAGAGCTAAGCTCCTGTATCTCATTCCACCTGAGAGAGAGAGCAAGCCATCCTGAACTAGTGTGTCTATGTTGCCCTTTACTGCTAAAGAAAATGTATTTGAGTATATAAAGCATGCAAGGAATATACAATTTTACATTGTAAACAGTACTAATTGTGCAAATGGAAATAACGGTGTCTACTTGGGCAGTATCTGATGAATGCAAACTTTTAAAATGTAAACATTCAATTAGCAAACTTACAAAAGAAAAAAGATGTATAATTATTGTGTGGTGGTGAGTAGAGAAAAAGAGATAGGACTTCAGCAGAGAACAGAACAGATATATTAGTGCAACATGGAAAGATAAGACATTGTAGGAAGGAGCAGGGATTAACGTCTTGACCCCAACCACCTCTGGGATCCCCTTCCTATTTTGGAGCCTATGTTTTTCAATTTTTCTTTGCAACTGTGATTGCAAGAAAGCTGCTTATCCAAACGGAGAGAATGAGAGAGTGAGATAAAGAAATTATGAGAAATCTGGGGGTGTCATGACCTAGTTCAAAAATTAAACACTGCATGACTTTTTTCTAGACAACATCCCAATATCCTCTAACCATTCCACTGTATGTGTCATTGCTGAATGAAGTTACAAATTTTGATGCTCACAGGACTAGGCTTTAGTTCACTAGTATTGGTTCACTAAGAAAGTTCCAGATAGTGCAGAAGCTGCAGACCTCCAAGTATCATCCTGCAATCATGAATAGCTGCAAGAAAGGCAAAATTCAACTTATGCTACTGTGGCACCTGAACAGCTGGCATGTCTTTGGATGCCTTGATCAAACAGGGCATATGCTTGGAATGCCTGCCTACACTATCCTTGTCTGGCAACAGTTTTAGAGAACCCATAATCAAAAGTGGCCTCAGGTGACCAGGGCACGCCTTTAAGCTTCTTTGACATCTCTTTGCCTTCACATTGGTAAGAACCAGGGGGGAAACCCTCCAAATACATATTTTATTGCAATTGCTTTTTTAGCAATATATAGGAAGTTATGTATTTATGTACTTTGTATCCTGTTGTGATCCGCCCCGAGGCTTCATTGCGATGGGGGTGGCATAAAAATGTTTTAAATAAATAAATAAATAAATAGGTATTCCTCAGGAAAGCTTCTGTGTACCAGTGACTTACTGGATAAAGCTCACCAATTGCACTGTTGTTGTTGTAAGTCGCAAAGTTGTGTCCAACCCATCGCGACCCCATGGACAACATTCCTCCAGGCCTTCCTGTCCTCCACCATCCCCTGGAGTCCACTTAAGCTCCCACCGACTGCTTCAGTGACTCCATCTAGCCACCTAATTCTCTGCTGTCCCTGTCTTCTTTTGCCATCAATTGTTCCCATTAGGCTCTTCTCCAGGGACTCCTCCCTTCTCATTAGGAGGCCAAAGTATTTGAGTTTCATCTTCAGTATCTGGCCTTCTAAAAAGCAGTCAGGGTTGATCTCCTCTAGGAATGACTGGTTTGATTGCCTTGCAGTCCAAGGGACTCGCAGGAGTCTCCTGCGGCACCACAATTCAAAGGCCTCAATCCTTTGGCCTTTGGTCCTTTCACAGCCATACACTGCAACTGGGAAAACCATAGCCTTGATCATACAAACTTTTGTCGGCAGGGTGACGTCTCTGCTTTTTAGTATGCTGTCTAGATTAGCCTTAGCTTTCCTCCCAAGGAGCAAGCATCTTTTAATTTCTTGGCTCCAGTCACCGTCTGCAGTGATCTTGGAGCCCAAGAAAATAAAATCTGTCCCTACCTCCATTTCTTCCCCATCTATTTGCCAGGAAGTGAGAGGACCGGATGCCATAATCTTAGTTTTCTTAATGTTGAGTTTCAAGCCAACTTTTGCACTCTCCTCCTTCACCCGCATCAAGAGGATCTTTAGTTCCTCTTCACTTTCTGCCATTAGAGTGGTATCATCTGCATATCTGAGGTTGTTGCTATTTCTCCCAGCAATCTTAATTCCAACTGGTGATTCATCTAACCCCACCTTTCTCATAATGTGCTCTGCATATAAGTTAAATTTTGAACCAATCAGTGGTTCCGTGTCCAGTATTCACTTCTTGACCCGCATATAGGTTTCTCAAGAGACAAATAAGATCGTCTGGTACTCCCACCTCTTTAAGCCCCAATTTGTTGTGATCCACACAATCAAAGGCTTCAGCATAGTCAATGAAGCAGATGTTTTTCTGGAACTCCCTAGCTTTCTCCATGATCCAGCATATGTTGGCAATTTGATCTCTAGTTCCTCTGCCTCTTCGAAATCCTGCCTGTATTTCTGGTAGTCCTCAGTCCACATACTGCTGGAGCCTAGCTTGTAGGATTTTGAGCATATCTTTGCTAGCATATGAAATGAGTGCAATGGTGCGGTAGTTTGAACATTCTTTGGCATTGCCCTTCTTTGGAATCGGAAACTTTTGCAATCCTGTGACCACTATTGAGTTTTCCAAATTTGCTGGCATATTGAGTGTAGCACTTTTACTGTATCGTCTTTTAGGATTTTGAATAGCTCTGTTGGAATACTGTCGCCTCCACTAGCTTTGTTGTTGCTCAGACTTCCTAAGGCCCATTTGACTTCACATTCCAGGATGTCTGGCTCGAGGTCAGTGACCACCCCATCGTGGTTATCAGGGACGTTAAGCTCTTTCTTGTATAGTTCTTCTGTGTAATCTTGCCACCTCTTCTTAATCTCTTCTGCCTCTGTTAGGTCCCTGTCATTTTGGTTCTTTATCATGCCTGAGAGCCAGTGTGGTATAGTGGTTAAGAGCATGGGACTGGGACTCAGAGGATCTGGGTTCAAGTCCCCGCTCAGCCATGGAGCCAACTGGGTGACTTTGGGCCAGTCACAGACTCTCAGCCCAACCTACCTCACAGGGTTGCTGTTGTGGGGATACAATGGAGGAGGAGAGATGATGTAAGCTGCCTTGACCCCTTTGTAGGAAAAAGGCAGGATATAAATCGCAAAATAAATAAATAAATAAATCTTTGCATGAAATGTTCCTTCATATCTCCAATTCTCTTGAAGAGATCTTTGGTCTTCCCTGTTCTATTGTTTTCTTCTATTTCTTTGCAATGTTCATTTAAGAAGGCATTCTTATCTCTTCTAGCTATTCTCTAGAATTCTGCATTCAATTGGGTGTATCTTTCTCTTTCTCCCTTGCCTTTCGCTTCCCTTCTTTCCTCAGCTATTTGTAAAGCTTCCTCAGACAGCCATTTTGGTTTCTTGCATTTCTTTTTCTTTGGGATGGTTTTAGTTGCTACCTCTTGTACAATGTTGTGAACCTCCGTCCATAGTTCTTCAGGCACTCTGATAGACAGAGTGCCTGAAGAACT
>NW_025335317.1:33382571-33586287 GCF_004798865.1 Varanus komodoensis
TGTAAAGCTTCCTCAGACAGCCATTTTGGTTTCTTGCATTTCTTTTTCTTTGGGATGGTTTTAGTTGCTACCTCTTGTACAATGTTGTGAACCTCCGTCCATAGTTCTTCAGGCACTCTGTCTATCAGATCTAATTCCTTAAATCTATTTGTCACCTCTACTGTATATTCATCAGGGATATGATTTAGGTCATACCTGAGTGGCCTAGTGCTTTCCCCTACTTTCTTCAACTTAAGTCTAAATTTTGCAACCAGAAGCTCATGACGTGAGCCACAGTCAGCTCCTGGCCTTGTTTTTACTGTCTGTATAGAGCTTCTCCATCTTTGGCTGCAGAGCACATAGTCAATCTGATTTCTGTATTGACCGTCTGGTGATGTCCATGTGTAGAGTCGTCTCTTGGGTTGTTGGAAAAGAGTGTTTGCTATGTCCATCATATTCTCTTGACAAAATTCTACCAGCCTCTGCCCTGCTTCATTTTGTACTCCAAGCTCTGTGCAAATGCTGTCTGTCTGCACTGTACTGCTTTCAGTGGCTCTATATCCCCGTCCCCCTGAACATGCTTTGGCAACTGGCATTGAATATCTGGATCAACATCCCCCTGAAAGCTAAGCAGTGTAGACAAAAGCTGTGCTTGGGTGCACAATTCAGTGCACATCCTATTTAAGCAGTGGCTTGTGATCCGTACAATGATGGGTGTGTGGAATCCTGGAACTTGTTACTTGAATGCCCAGTGCTGGTGTAACAGGCACCCATTACTGTCTAACTACAGAACAAGATTACCTAACTGCTCATGTAAAAAGCAACAATACATTGTTTCTCTGTGGTTCATAACCAGCACATGGGCTGTTGTGCAATGCCAGACAGAAGGCACAGCACAGCTCCAACAGCATATTCCAGTATGAAGTAACTGGATCATATCTCAGCTTCTCACAATATTTACGAGACAAACCAGTCCTCTGGGTCATGCATGCCCACTTTAAACATTGCCTTCCTACCGTCTTTTTTATTGTTTTTACTGGCCTTGTAATCCCTGGTTTACAGGCTCATTGCATGAAGCAATCCCCAAATTAGACATTCAGGTAATGTCTAGCTTCAATAATGGTTTCTCCTTTACTTCTGTATTGCATTTATGACCTCTCAAAGAAGTAGGGAATAAAAATAAGCAAAGTATAAGGATTGGCAACCATTTTGCTCTAACTGTCATAAGCAAGTGATTTGGCAGTTTATTGTACGCAGTTGTTATTATAATTTGAATCTGATCCTAAAAATGGGAGTTTGGCATACTGATATACCAAGGACCTGCAGCTTAGCCAAACTGCTGAATCACCACAGTAGAAATAAAGAGGCACGGGTTTTCGTCCCATGGCATAATAAATCCTTGGGACTGCAGAACAAATTGGGCAATTACCTAATGCAGTAGTGAGGTCAAACCAGGATAGGGTTGCAGGATTTGATTTAGGGCTGATCGACATGAAGGGTTTTTTATTGGCATTGTGATCCATGGCCTGGCAGCTCATCACATAACATGTCCCTCAATCTGTCCTCCCCATGCGAGCCTACCGGCACAGTCACCACCGGTGCCATGTTCATCATCAGCATTTATACTCTGCTTAAACTGGCTCTGATATCAGTCTGCAATAGAGATGATTAGTACAATAAGGTCCAGTTGGGGTGAAATGGTACACATGATGCCCCAGAGGCCAAGGGACAATGAAGTCCCTGCCAGACCACAGTGAGGGTTGTCTGCAGGCCAAGCGGACTGCCCTGACAAGCTTCCTCCAGCCACTTTCTACTTCATGATGAATCATCCTGAAAATAATGTATGGTGGCTTGCTTATTTGTTAATCCTTGTTACTCCTGATAGATGATCATCCACTCTGGCCTTGCCGTGGCTTGTTTCCCCCTTAGGGCTTCTGCCCACTCCTGATAGGTGCCCATGGGCCTTTGCAGCTGACTCTACTAACGAGTGCATTTTTGTAGTTTGTTTTTATCATTGGGGAGACTGGTACACATTTAACTTTATTCTGGCTTGTCTCTGGGGGAGATTTTTGCAAATCTGCTACAGCACAGAATTACTTTACTCTAGTGCAGTTACTGCAATTTAACAGATTTGTATAAATCTCTTTGATATTTTTCAGTCAAATTTCTGCAAGCCTATCCAAGTCATTAAATACATGTACATATATCCAAAATATTAAATATATACATTTTTTCCTGAAGGAGATAGTTAGGGGATTTGTAAATTTGTACCAATCCCCCTGAAGTTGGAAAAAAAGTAATGTTAAATTTGTGCAAAGCTTCCCAAAGGTGGAAAAAGTGTCACTGTGTAAGGAAGCAACAGTTCCTTTGCTCCAAGGGAGAGTGAATTGATTACTGTCATTTCAAGATGTAACAGAGAAGGTAACATCACTAGTAAGATTGCAAGGCGAGGTTGGCAGGGTTTTCACCACTCTTGTCAGGTAGCTTTGTTGTCATTTTAAAAACCAACACTGAAGTGCCTCTGCCAGATTTTGACTTCATGATAAGCCATTCTGAGAACAAGACCCCTGACTAACCCTTCTCTAAGCTACAGGTTCCCAGGGTGGTTCATTTGCAAAAAAAAAAAAAAAAAAAAAAATTACCCACAATGGGAAAGCTGTTGTGGTTTGGACATCATGCTAAACGATCCTGCAACCAGAGTGACAACCCATTGTAGGTTGGTGTGATATGCGAACCAGCTCTCTGTGTGGCAGCAGGAAGGTCTGCCATCCAAGCTTTGGTGGTGGAAGGAGCAAAAAGGAGGTGTCCCAGGGGTATCCTGCAAGTGGATGGATGGAGATCCATAGGATCCAAAGTGCTCCTGTTCTCCTGATAAGTCCCCAGAGCAACTGGAGGGGAAAGTTCAAAAATTAGCCAAGCAGGATGTTCAAAAATTAGCCACGCAATCCTCATATTCATTCTTTTGCCTCTCCGGTTGCTGCAGCTTATGCCATTAAAATTAGTGCCAAAGCCCATCTTACACAAGATCCTCAAATTAACCATGCAGCTAAGCAAGCACTAGCAAATTAAAATAGTGTTAACGGTCCCCTCCAGCATCTCTGAGTCTCTCCAACACTAGCTATTCAATGTCAGAGGGGAATTGGCCAGGGAGGCCTCCCTGAGGGCAGGCAATCTAAAGTTGGGGAGCCACAACAGAACAGACCATGGCCACTCTTTCGCTTCTTCCAATAGAGAGATACAGATTTGAAGCCCTGAGTGGCACAGAGGAAAATGTATTTTCCCTCAGATACTCCAGTGGAGCCATTCTATTTAAGGCATCAGAGATAAAGATCTAAGACAGCACTCTGCGCTAGATGTGAAAACAGAATGACATCCCGCAAAGCTCCCTCAAAAGAGGATGTAGTACGTTCTCTCTGGTTTGCGCTGGTTCCAAGTCTTGCTGCTGCTTTTGGGATTAGCTGTAAATGCCAGGCTTTTCTTACACTCACAGAGCACGTTAGTGTAACCTATGGCCCACCACAGTCTGAAGTGTAGTGGCTAGGTGCCCATGAAGGGAAAAAGAGATGGACCATGCAAAGCTAGAAAATGACTCTCTTTACCATTGAAAACATCAGAGTAAGAGCATACCATCAAGGAGGACCCTTAACTGCAAACTGGGCACAATCTACAGTTGCACAAGCGTTTGTATAAGCATTGGTGCACTGGTGTGTGCCCATCCCATCCCGCTTGTGCTATTCTGGCAGTATATCCTGGACTTTTTCAGGGCTGCTATATCACAGCTGTTTTAGGTGCCGAGATTTTCTCCTGGTATGTGCTAAGTACCTGCATGTGCTAAGCCTGCAGTATTGCTCTGTGACTGGGCGAGTGGCTTCAGATGGCTGGTGGGGTTGCAGGGGGATGAGGAAAGACGTGCCTTCTGGGGCTTCAGCAAATGGCCGCAACTAGCAGATACTTCGGTTGCTTCTCCACATCCCTTGTCTCCCCTTCCCCGCACCCAAGTCTTTGAGTTGAGAATACCCTCACAGTGTTCTCTGCCCCCCTGAAAAATAATTCATGATGTCTTTCCAGACCTTCCTGATTGTCTCCTTTGTCTCTCTGGCTCAAGGAACAACTCGCTGAAACACATGACTACTCAGAAAAAAATCAGATTCTCTTCAATGGCCTTAAAGAGTAATACAAGAGTAATAGACACTGATTCCAATTGAGCTAACTTGTAGGAATGTCTGTGCGAGAGCGGGCTTTCGGATTGGAGGGGCTGGGGCTGGTCCGGCTAGCATTCCCCCATGGCGGTCGAGAGGACAAGAGCAAGCAGCACCCCCTTGCTCTTCCTCCAAGATTTTTGTGAGGCGGCAGCAAGAACTGTCCATTTTTGTTTTCCTTTTAAAAAATATCTCCGCTCTCCCCCCCTTTGCCTAATTGAGCTAAAAGGAAAGACAAAAAGAAAAGAACCTTAACAGGCCATTTCCTGCACTCGTCCCCTTTCCAGCTTCTCTGCCACAAGCTGGCATTTTCAAATATGCTGTATTCATTAGCATGTGCTGCAACTGTGAGAAATGCATTTCCTATTAATATTGCAACCATATTGTCTCATAGACAGAGGGGCTCTAGAGTAGCCCTCTCCATTTTTTTAGGGTTACTTCAGCAACCGCCTCGTCAGAGGCCAAGCACCTATTCCCAGGCTGATTAGTCTGCCCACCCTCAACACCTTGCTCTTTCTAGAACAAACTTCAGTTCGTTAGCCCTCTCCATTGTTTCCAGGCAACCAGTGAGGTACTTCACTGCATTCGGAAGAAAAGGAGATACATAATTGGATGTCATCAGTACAGTAGGTTTTTCTTTACTTTCAATGAGATTTCTTTCCTTCTTTCTTTCTTCCCTTTCCGATCAGTGGAAGCCCCAGGGTGTGGCTGTAGGATCATATGTTTAAAAAAAACCACACACACACTACATCTTGCTGTAGGGTAATAATCTTTATCGTCACCCCACAGCTTTAGTCAATTGATGACTCATAATTGTTTTAAGCTCATAATTTATCCACTGTCCTGTATGAGCTCCAGCGCTGTTGTTTTATTTATTTATTTATTTTATTTTATTTATTTATTAAAACATTTTTATGCCGCCTCATTCGCCGAAGCCTCAGGGCGGCTTACAACAATAATTGTTTTGAATTTTTTATTTACTGGAGTGTTTTTACCTGCACGCTGGAGGCCCCTGTAAGAGACCCTAATTGGGTCACAAGGTTGATATAGAGAAATACAGTTAATGAAATACTTTTAACCTCATGGTGGTTGTCATAAGTTTGCTTATTGTGGACTTGCTTGCTTGTCAAGAGTTGTTATTCTGACTTGCACGTCACCTGCCACCTCTTGCACATTGCTTTCTACTTTTCCAGGTGTGAAGTTCCCAGCTGTTGCACCTGGTGCCAGAACACATAAAGCCACTTGAAAAGGGATTGGAATCCCGGTCCTCCAAGGAAGATTTATTAGTTCAGCTATTGTCTGGCAGACATGAGTTCGCTTACAGGCTATTCAATGAGCGATAGCTGAACTCTATTGAATATTGCTTAAGTTAAAGAGGAATAGGATTAATTTGCTCCAGAAATCCCTTCCAGCCTGTCTTGTGGTATTTTAGTGCCCTAGGCAAAGCTGTATGTGGCGCCTTTCGGGCAGAGAGGCTGCCTGCCCCACTGCCCCCTCCACCAACCCTGCCTCAGCAAATCTTTTTGTATTAAAATCAGTGATCCTATTAAAAAGATATGCTGCACTTTCAAATGTTAGAGCACTTTATGAAAAGGTAACTTTGAAAGGAAAGGAAATTAAGCAAGAAATAATGTTCCCTGGTAACATCAGAAATTGAAGGTAGTTCTCCTGAACTTATATTTCTGTAGCAATTTTCATGCCTTATTGTGAGGCTGCCTTTAGATGGAGTGCTAAAACATGGTTTATGGTTCTGCGGTGAGTCATAGGTTTGTGTGCTCCCATTCTCTCCTTTGCATGCAAGGTGAGAGATTTCGAGGCACACCATCACAACCACTTTTCATTCGATTGGTCCACAGGAAACATATTAATTAATTATGAATTATTATTGTACAGTTATTAATTAACTGTACCAACCAGTTAATTAATAAAAAAGTATATCAAATTAGGATCAAACTGCTTCAATATCTAGTTTAATTATGGTAACAGACTGTGAGTAGAAGATTCCCAAGAAAAATGGAAGGCAGCCTTAACAAACCAACCTTTTATGCGTGAAATATCTATGTACTTAAGTGAATTAAAATTTTGGAATGATAGTCATCATTTGACAAAAATAAAATGGTTAACAAGTTTAATGAAATTAAGTGCCACTATGCATATGAGAATTTTGTAATAATTACAAAATTTCTTCTGTATGGTGTTTGTCAAAAAGAACCTGTGGGCAAAGGAAGGAAGGAAGGAAGGAAGGAAGGAAGGAAGGAGCAGAAATGGTGCAAAAACTGAGCGCTAGAGTACAACAAAGCTTTTCTAGACAAGGCTGTAAATCTGCTATATCATCTTTCAGTTTTGTCACAAAATTCAGATCTCAGCACTATATAAACATCTTCCCCACTTTTTCAGTCTATAACTTCTAGGCTTCAATAAGGTATAGCAAAATACTACAATTACATTAGTGAGGAAATGTGTCTTGCCTCTTTTTCCACAAATAATACTGCACATTTAAAAGGGGAGAAAAAGGAACTGCAAACGTGCTGTTTAAAACTGAAGGGCAACTGGAGGGTGACACTGTCCTCTAAAGAACCCAGAGATAATTGTGACTAAGGAATGGCAAGCACACGCACAATTCCTTGTGTAGAAAAGCTCCGTGTCTTTTAGCAAAACAACTGAGCATTAACTCAAACTGGGATCTTTTAACACTTTTTCTCCCTGGCAAACTAATCTCTGTGCGAAAGCCTTTTCCAAATTATCCTTTGTTAACCTTTTAAAAAACTATACTGAAGCTGTCTTCCCAGATCACACATAGGTTTTTAATCCCTTTTCTTTTAATTGCTGCCAAGAAAACACTGGCAAAGATGTGCATCTTATAGGCCCATTCCTGAGTCCTGGTTCTGTCAGTTTCAGTGTCAGAGAAAAACTAAACATTAGCTCAAGAAAGGATGAAACGGGCTGACCTTTGCTTAGGCTGATAACCTTTGCTGTTCCTGTCATTTGCTGCTGACAAGAACTCAAGAAACCTAGCAAGTACAAGGGAGTTTTACAGGAATCATGCATTTCATGTTGTAAACCTATGATCTAACTGAAGATATGGAAAATGGAGATAATGATTTTTTTTTTTTTACTGTTGCCAAAAAGCCAGATGGCTTGGGATTTAAAGACATTATGTTTTTGGTGTTCAGGATCTGTACCTACCCAGAGGGCATTTTCTTGTAGGAATTAACATGTTGCATATGCTTAGATTATAAAGTGTGGCAGTATTATGCAAGTGAACATGTGCAGAGGACCACAATCTTTATGAAATCTGATGCAAACTAATCTACTAACTTTTTATGATACAATTTTCAGCTCAAAACACGTGCACACACACAAACACATGGCATTAAAATGCAGATTTTAGAGTCAGATGTTTAGAAATGCATCTTTCATAAGAAAATGTGTATTTAAATATGGCTTTATGGGTTTTTTAAAAAGGCAAATTAATGCAGAAATGACATGGAATTAATGTATGAATGAGGACATATTAAATTTGCATACAGATGTGCATTTACACATATTAATATACAGGTTCAAACCAGGGCAATAGGTGGGAAGAAAAGATTTTCTCTTTTAGATCAGCAATTGGTATACAAATTAAGCTACTTACAGTACTATTTGATGTGTAAAAGTACTTAGATGCTGACAAATTAAGACTTATTGGTCCCAATTCATCTTTAGTCACATCCAACTTGGCTGCAAAATTACTAATGGCCTTGGATAGGGATGGGCATTACCATCTGCTCCCAGCCTTTTTATCATGGCTTAGAAATGTGTTGCACATTGCAATGTTCATTTCCAATACTCTAGAGCAGAGGCTGGGCAACTTGTGGCCCTCCTGACCTACTGGTTCTGGCAATGTTGGCTGGGGTTTGGGTTAGACTGAACCTTTGCCAAGCATCTTCCTCAGCATCCAAAGGAAGAATCACCAGAGCAATTTTTTCTCATCCTTATGAGGGTTCATCATGCTGGACTATTAATTTGTTTGTTTTGGAATAAATCCACAGTTATTGTTTGCATATCAAAATGCTCTTTCTTTCTTTCTGACAAGGCACAGTAAACAATTTCATTCCTTAATTTAATATTAGGGGTGCTATCTTTTCAAAAGATCTCTCTTGGGTATTTCTTGTATTTCAAAACCGCTTGGTTATCTACAGTTCTGTGACTGCTTTCACTGACAAAGCTGGGTGGAAATAAGTCTCTTGTATCATCATTTTTGCTCCTCCAGCATGGCGACATGGCTGGGCATCTCTGTTTCTCTTTAATTCCTTCTTGGAGGGATGATAATGTTTGCCAACTGCCTTCAGCAACTATCAATACTTTCCATCCTACCTTGGGCTGCTGGTAGTGCTCCATGGCCATGGTGATGACGTTGAGCCCAATTACACCTGTGATGAATAAATCCAGGTAGTGGGTGGTGCACATTTGGTGAATTAGAAGTCGAAAGCGAGAATAATCAGAGTAGTAGGGTTTACACTGTGCTTCTGGAAAGGAAAAGAATGGAAAGGCAGATCAGGTAGTGTCTCCTTTTCTTAAGATCAAAATTCCCCAGTTGATGCATTTAAATTCATTATGCTAAGGCTTTTTGCAAAGAATGGGTGGGAGGAAGGAGATTACATGTTACCATCATTAATGCATATCAAAGCTACAAAATCATGTATCTGTTTAAGCAGCTGCAGTAAAACATGCACAACAGCCAGGCTTTCAGGATTAGAGATAAGGTAAGTACAGAATGGAAACAAGTCAAGTTCCAAGATAATTTTTAATGTAAATGTTCCTGTGTAAATATAATATTAAGTATACACTTCAAAAAGCATATAAAAACACAACTCCTATGAGAATTGAAAGGATGTGGTCAATGATCTCAGGGTTTCTATTAACAGTGGCTTGAAGCAAGCTTAAATGGGGTACAGGCCCACATTTGTTTCCCCCAGGAGCCTGGGGAAGAGAGCAAGTCTTGGTGCAAGCTGGAGACAATCCGCAAAGGCATTTGACAGGGAGAAACAGAGCAATACAAGCCTGCCTTTAAAGGTTTTCCATTTTGAGGGAGGGTGTGTAGGTCAAGTAATGTTTGCTTGCCTGTGGATATATGTTCAATTATACATGTCCAATACAGTGCTCGCCTAACTTGGAATCTTGCGAACGTAAAGTATATGGCTAGCATATATGTGAGTGTGATTGAATCAAAGGGTGACATGCTCCGGTCAAGGGATAAGATGGCAAAATTTCTGAAGTTTGCAATTGGGCAAGCAATGTAGAGTCTTAAGATTAAATACTGAACCTTAAAAAGAACAAATAGGCATATATTAGTGGAGCTTTTGTTTAAACAAATGAATTTACAGCATTTTGAAGTGTGTGGCAGAATGGTGGAAGCAGGGGGTGACCTGGTACCTTAAACTTGTCAGGGCTTTGAAAGCAATTCATGCGATGATGTGGGTGGTCAGAATTTCTGTCTAGGAAATGCATGGTCTCCCATTTATGTGTCATTGCCTAAGTACAGATGTTCCTGCTAGTTTCTTATGCTTGGCTGTTCCAGGAATGACACTTATGCTTTAGGCCCCAAATGTTCCCACAGATAAACCCATTCACACACCTAATCTCTAATGAGGAAATGCCAAGCCTGAGTCTATAATTCAGGGGAATTTTCAAAGAGGCATTATAATGTAGCACAGAATGAAAAGGGCTGTCCGGAAGATGTCAGAGTATAATAATATGCCCATAATTAGATGATCAACTGCTTATGAAAATTATTGAGCCAAGAGAATTGAATAGCGTGGTATTTAACAACCTTGAACAAATACAGGGCTTATCCACTGTTCTAAATAAAAATGTGAGGATGACGAAGGATGGGGATCAGTGATCTCCAGGAAAAGCTAATTTTTATTTGAAGGCTTTTTTGCAGGGAGCCTTCTCAGATCTGCATTTATCCGTCAGGCCTAGCCTTGGTGCTGCAGGAGCAGGCGTGTGCCTCTTCCCTCCACCTAGGCACTCCGAACAGTGTGGTGGCACACATTCTTTCCATGAAGATTCATATGCTCAGTGGCTCAGTTGAGCCATTTTGACTGAAGGGGTGGGGTATAAATCTAATAATTTAATAACTATGTGGCCTCAAAACCTAGAGCTGGAAGAATCACCTGAGTTGGGCTCAGATTTGTGCAACAGGGCCTCTCCAAGCCACAGGTTACCTTCAGTGTGTTACTTTGGAAGGGCATGCGCCTGTTCCTCCCATGTGAAATGATCATTTGGCATGATGCCGAGCACCCGGGCCACTATAGGCTTAATCACAGATTACACCACACATTTCTTGCCTTGTTACAGGAAACATCCAAATCTTCCCTTCACCATTCACAGACCACAATGTTTGAGAAATAGAGAAAATGAACTTCATGAGTCAGGAACTTCTCCTACAGGTTTTGGTCAAGTGATCCCAAACATTTGCTCCAACACTTCAAAGTAATGGGCAGCACTGATAGTTAGATTTGGAGCTGCCACTGTATGGGAAATCTGATCCTGAATGCCATGGAATAATACTGAAGAAAAGACATAGAAAAATGAATTTTGATGCCAAATTTATTCAGCATTTCTAAACAAAAAACGGTAGACAGGTTGACTCACAACTTTCAAATTCTGCATCAATATCCATAGAAACTAAGCTATCGCAATGACATTATGCAAAACTATGAAGAGGAAATTAACTAAAATGTTTGAATAAAATTAAGTTATGAACAGGGGCCCTGGCTATGAACCAAGTTATAATTTCAAACAGAAACCCCATTCAAATTTGCTGATCTCCTATTGTTGAATGCTGATCCATAATTCACATCCAAGCAGGAAAATGTCACCATTTCTGCCTTTTCTTTCAGAGGATTTATTTATGAATAATTACATTGAAATCCAAGGGTTCAGTTATGACTGGCAGATTAATTCCAAACCCCACACAATAACAAGAGTCTGATAAGATACAGCAGGGATTTTTTTACAGAGATAGTAAACTGTTACCTGCATAGCAACAAAGCATGTGGCAACATAACCTTATAAGCAGGGCTGCTCATTTTCCAGTATGCATACCGTGGGTGAAGACAGATGTAACATTTAAGGAAAAGCCATCGCAGGTTGTTCACCTGTGGCGGGAATCCAAACCATTTCACAATTTGCATAACAGGTGTGCATTCTATCCTGAAATACCATTACTCTTGTCCTTCTGACATGATGCAGGTAGGCTGATGGCCTTCCTTCCACAGTGCCATATTTGTTTATCTGTTTTACAGCTATCCATTCCCACGTTAGAATACATATATCAAAAGGAAACAAAGGTGCATCACTTTTTCAGGAACTGCTGAAATTTCAGACAGCTTTTGCTGCCATCTGCAGAACTGTCCCACCCTCATAGCTCAACTCTAGCACAAAAGAGAATTTTGGGACTGCTTATAAACAAGCCCCATGTTTCTATAGATTGTAACGTCTGTCTTCACCCTATATCCGTGACTATAAATCTAAGTGTTGATTCAAAGACACACTCTCCTTTAGCTAATTTTTAAACTGGTGTCAGATAAATAAATCTCTAGGGTCATTTTTGTAAGCGTTTTGGTTTCTGTCAGTAACTTTATTATTAATATGGCACTTTGTCAGCCTTGCTTCTAAGTCCTGCTAACCACCACCTTTCCCATGCGTGGCATGCTAGTCATGCATATTAGTGGAAATTACACCTTTTACCTTGAAATGAACCACAAACAGTAACACCATGCTTCCCGTGGGCTTTAGATTAACAGCTACTGCATTTAGGTGGGCAGGGAACATTCTTGTGAATAAAAGCATCATTTTTCTTGCTGGTGTTATAAAGATGGTATGTAAATATTGTTTCTTAGAAGTCCTATCTACACTGGAAGTCCGTGCCCCCCTATGAAGCAGCATTGCTTGTATCTGTAAATATAGGAGAAGTACCAACATCTTGGGAAATACAGACATCTGTTCAAGTCCAGGGTGATGAATCATCACACACAGTAACACAATACCACAAATACTGCTACAATACAGCAGGGTTAAGAACAAAAGGAACACCGCAATTGGTTGGAGAAGTCTTGGACAAAAATAGAGAACATCCAGCTTGACACAAAGAGCTGGGCTGATGTCAGATTCCAGTGAGCACTTGATCTAGTGGTGTTGGGGCCCCTGCTGCCACTGTGCCCCCTTGCCCAGCGAAGTTACCCTCTTGCTCGCCAAAGCCCCCCCCCAGTCCCCCAAATGCCAGCTAGCAAGCCAAATCCCCCCTCTCACCTGCCCGTTCATTCACTCAGCCACTCACCCATTGCTGCCCCCAAAGCCTGCCTGCCTTCAGAGATGTTTATTTTTCACTTGGAGATTTGGCTCCTCCATTTTCCACAATGGGCTCTTCTGGCAAGGCAGGCAGATGGGTGAGCCTGGTCGTGCATGATGGTAGAAGTTTTTTAAACCTATGTTTTGAGTAGCACTGATCTGAACCAATCGGACTCTGCCGTTAGGGGCGGGGTAGATGACCAATAAAGGCACACAGTGGTCTTTAAGTCTTCATTGGCTGAATGGTGACCTGCACCAGCAGGGGGTTGGACCTGATGGCCTTTGTGGCCCCTTCCAACTCTATTATTCTATGATTGTATGATTCTATGAATGGTCCCAATGCAGTATCCGATTGGCTCCAATTGCTGCTGCTCGAAATGTACTTGCTTGTTTGCTTGCTTGCTCTCAAACCATCTTTTCCAATGTGATGGTGAGGGGCCTGCATGCTTGGCCATGGCAGTTGCTTTTGCCAGCAGGGCCGACCAGGTGGGTGAGTGCGTGGGGAGGAAGAGCGTGGCAGGCAGGGGCCCTTCAGAGCCTCCTGACTGGCAGGATCTATCCTGTATGTCCATCTGCATGTATGTGAGAGAAGGAAAATGGCAGGATAAGAAAGCTAGAAAATCCAGAGATGCAACGACCAAAAAAGCCTCACGACTACACACCAGGCATTGGCAAGGAGCGCCGATTTTAAATCAAGCTGCTTTATGAGGTCAGAGTAAGAAAGGAGGAGTGGCTTTACATTCATTCATTTGAGACTAGTACTGAATCCATCAGAAAACAGAATCTAGGCAAATAATGGTGCTTCAGATATTAAATGGAAAAGCACCTCTTCATGCCTCTTCATGCTGCCATCCTCAATTTACCTGTGGTTGCTCTATTCAGACATCCTTTTTATGCTAATGGCAATAGAGCTTAAAGTATTGTCCATCTTCCGCCCACAGTCACATGGCATATTATAAATGGAAGCATCCATGTATAATACAGCAGAAGGTGGGAGGAAATGTGATAACGATTACTGGGTATTGGCCAGGATATTGTCTGCAAGAATGCACACCATGTCAGAACAGTAATGCTCTCACAGCCTCCATCCTGGCCTGCAGTGATCGGCAATCTGAGGGAGCAAACATGCCCACCAAAACCTCCTCATATTCACAACCTGGGCAAGACATAGCCTGACGTGGGCAAGATATCCCTGGTTTACTTCAAATTCAAGGAAATGATGCTTTGAAGTGATCTGGTGTGGCAGCTGTAACCAACTGTCTAATAGGGTTGGCATTTATGTACCATTTTGAATGACATCTGAAGCCGCCTAGTCTGATATAACGTTTCATGAACGAGGGTCAAAGATTCCCCCAAGCCCACACAGAATGGATGAGAGGCCAGGGATACATCACTCACTGAGCAGCTGGATTTACAATCTGTCCAGAGAATATTAAGTCCAAAGTGATGTGCATGGGAGTGATGTTGACATTTAAACAAGTGGTTTTATTAGTCGTATCAGTGAATGGCATTTTTTTTTTAAAGGAAAAGCGTAAAATGGAAAATGGTTAAATTATTCCCATTGAGAATCTTCCAGCTGTGATAGACAGCATGTCCTAAAATAAAATCTCCACTCTATACCAGAAAGCAACACAGACAACACAAACAAATAACGCTTTCCCTGTTCACAAGGCAAGATTCGTAAAATGCAAAAGAAAATAGATGTCCTCGGTTACAGAAATTTTGCAGAGTATGGTATTGTTATTGGTATCCCATCCTTACACATGCGTAAGAGGTTTAGGAAAAGATCCTCTCTGTTCTTTCAGAGCAGTGAGTATCTCGCTATGTTTTACAATGCTAATACCAGTATGAAGAAACAACAAAGGATATACAAAGCACAAGTCTGAACATCAGGGATAAAAAAGGGCAAACTATGAAGTTCTTTCTTGGCTGGCATTGGAAAATGGTCCATTTGGAATTAGTGCAATGCATACAAAACCAAACATAACAAAACACACAAATGTATACCTAAGATGTGTTCAAGATCATAAGCACACTGAAATTACAAGACCTAGGAGATGCTCTTCTAGCCCTTGTCCAAGGACTGGTCTCCTAGCCCAAACAGAGAGTGCCGATGTGTAAATAAATGGAAATGAAACAAAGAATTATGACATGGAGGAGATTCAGGATTCATTAAAACAAGCTGCGTGATTTTTAGCCAGGTCTTTACATACTGAAAATCTTCGGCTGCATTCCTCTGACATATGTTTCTTGAAAATACTACTTGCCTCCTTAGTTGCATCACAAATTCAGTGGGCAAATGCATAACCTTAAATAAGCACCATATTGTATACATAACCTTAAATAAGCACCATATTCATTTAGCTCCTGAGCAACATGGAAAAGCTCCTTTTTAATCTGCTGTAGGTTGTTCAAACCAATTTGTCAACTTTTCTCTTATTTTCAAAATTATAATGCTTGATGGTCACATCTTCTTCTGGCTTATAGCTGACCAGATGTAGAGCAATGATCAGAGAACCTTCCTCGGAAATGCTCTTTAAGGTGGCCAAGATCCTTGAGAGCCTCACGAAATTCACACAGCCTGATTTTGCAAATGTACCATCTGGCAGGAAGGATCTCCTCTCCTCTTTATTTGGATTCAAAAGGGTAGTTTGAAGAGTGTAGAGCCAACTCCTGCCTTGTACTTAGGATCTTGGACAGGGTGCTTTTCATTTAGTTGCACCAGTCTGTCTCTCATGGCAGCCATTTTATTAGCATGCCCATGACACTCTTTCAATCTTCCAGATTTGTCTACTGACCTAAAGGTTGGGGACCCCTGCCCCATACTATATGGCATCAAAGTAAAACAAATTAACACTAGGCCAAATGGTGCACTAAAATATATGATCAAGACACAGTCAAGGGAGTTGCTCTAATCTACTTAGATGCAGAATACTGAATGCATGAACTCCGGCCATTCTGATTTCTTTTAACACTGCTACGTTGCAAGAACTCTGCATGGAGAAGGACACAAAGCATTTTAGGGCAGCAGGATGGGAGTTTATCTTTTGCTCCAATAACTATCCCTCTTGTGGCTGGCACAAAATGAGCAGACTGCTGCCTGGGTCTCCCATGCCTTGCAAAAATGCAGAACGGGGCAGTCCCTTGTTTTGTGCAGGGCCAAAACAAATACAGAAAACTTTGAGAAATTGGCTCTCACCTCCCTCTGCAGAGCTTTCAAGAAAGGGGGAGAAGCAGCAAGGATCCTGCTGAGCCTCTCCGCATGAGGTATGTCTTGTGCATGCACAACCCTCACACAGGACACTTTCACAACATCCTCATCCTCCCATGTTTTACAGCCATTTCTGAAGTGCATTATCATCATCTCCTCAGGCACTAGATAGCATTACAAAATGGCTGTTAATTTTCCACAGTTGGGCTACACCTCAGTGCCACCTTGTGGTTTAATAAAATATATATGAGAAATGAAGTAGCCTGAAGAAAAGCATGTGGAAAGGACACATTCTTCCTCCTGCCATGGAAATGGAAGAGGCCTTAGTAAAGGCTGTGGGATAAATGACTCCTGCAGAGAAGGCCTGCTGTAGGTTGTTCAAACTAATTTGTCAAATACATGCAACTTTCCCTGGCTTTTCAAAGTTACAGTGTTCGGTGGCAGGGCTTTCTTCTGACATAGCAGGTGAACAGATGTTCAGCAGTGAATGTTTCTGCTTCTTTTATAAGCCCAGCACAAAACAAGAGGCTTGGCTGCCTGAGTCCTCTCAGACATGTAGAGGAACTGGGTGTGGGAAGGAGACATTCAGTGCCAGCTGCCAATAATGGCTGGCTGTGGTAACTTAGATGAGACAAAACCAGTGAACCTATAACTGTTGATATCAGGAGGACCAAGGAGCCAGGATCCTACAGGAATTATTGCCGCAGGTTAGAAAGTTCCTATGTGTATGACCCAGGCATTATCCAAAAATCTCTTTCTGAGAGTAGTGAAAGGAAAAGAAAATAACGGTGATTAAAAATAAAATGTGAGAAAAAGACATCACGAACATAATTAAAAATTAAACGTGACAGTGGTAAGCCAAGCTGGAAAATGTTTGAACTCAAAAAGATCCAAAACCAGCATGCATGAGATGTGGAGTAAGCATAGAAAGACCTTCCATCACACACAGTCTAGCAAGACGCCTCACAGCACCAGTGGCCAGCCGTTAAGTCACACAGCACTGCCATTCACGTGAGACAAAGACGGCAAGAACTTCCCAGTACCTGACACTGCACTGGCTGAGCTCTCCATTATTACATCATCCAGCATTAGATCTAGAAGAATGAAAGGGCATTAAATCACCTGAGAGGATGTGTGACAAAGCCTCCGTTCCTTTTTAGCATGTCATTCACCATCACACAAGTTAAGGCAAGCCAAAACTCCACCTGTCTAAAAAGCCTCCCGTACAACACCCCTGCCCCCATGTTTCACCGGGGTTATGCAGAAGCAATGGCCGATTCTACACCAGCAGAAGAAGGGGGGCTTCATAAGAACATAAGAAGTGGCTAACTGACTGCCCATGGGAAACGTACAAGCAGGACATGAAGGCAATGGCACCCATGTGCCCCAGCAACTGGTGTACAGAGACTTCATGTCAAGTTGTGGTCAGATTAAGCTCTTAGGCCTTTAGGAAAGGCCTGTGTTAGGATTTATCTGCCATATGGTGCCCAGATGGCTGAGGTACCTCATCCTCAATATGCCTTTCATTTTAAAAGCTCCAAGGAGGGCATCAAGGGCATTCTAGTAATGATGAGGGTACTAATATTATCAGTTCTATTTAATTAATTATTCTTAATTATACTATTATGAATAAAGCAAATCCAAACACTGAGAGTCCGGAATGGAAAGGCTACTTTCGGCTAGCCTGGGAGCTGACCTAGAATAATGTACAGCCTTCCTTTTCGGTTTTTTTGGGGCAGCAGCAGCCGCAGACCCTCCTGCTACATCAAGATCTGCTTTTAGAGAGCGCCTCCATTTTCAGGCTTCCTGCTACACAACAGTAGGGAGGCCTGTGGGTGTTTTTGTGAGGGTTGTCCTGTTCAAGGCCTAAACAGTTCAGGGAAACATGGAACTGCTTGATCTTTGGATCCTCAGCATAGCAATGAATGGCAAGTGGAACAAGACAGGAAGTTTTCCACCTGGAGATCATGAGGCCATTGGAAGACAGTTTTCTGGCGGTTCCATGTGCACCTCTGGCCTGCCTGGAGTCCACCAGGGGAAAATGCAGCAGCTCCATCTCTATGATCCCCACCTCTGGATGGCAGGCAGGCAGGGTGTTGCTTTCAGCACCTACTGAACACATCTTTGTTCTGGGAACTCTTCCTTGCCAACCAGTCAATATTTTAATATTATCCTTTAATCTGCTTATCTTTCTATTGTTCACTCCAGAATCTGACTAGATATGGAGTATACTATACAAATCCTGTAAATAAAGAAATAATTCATGGTAGAAAACTAAGGGGGGAAAATCCTCTCTTATAAATCAATATCACTTTAAACTTTAGGAATCTGTACGTTACCAGTGAAGTGACCTAGGATAAAAAATAGCACCAGGCAAAGAGAATCCCCCAAATGTTACTGTAAATCACAATTTCCTTGTTAATACAATATTAAAAGAGTCAGCATGGCATGTGGGATATCTTCCATTGGTATTTTCAAAAGAAACTTTCTCAAACCATTCAGTCCAGTGTAGTAACCACAAAAACCATTCATCAATGGGGCTCTGTCAGGACTAGTCTGAACCTGGGCCCAGCCCAGCGCAGCCTAGAGGCTACTTTCATGGCATGTGGGGACATGCTAGATAGTACACTACTTACCCCAGTGTTGTCTCTGTTTCAGAACCCTGAGTAATTAATGGGCTATTTAGAGCTTGTTACTTAAAGAGGTAGGATTTATTTAAAATACCACCTTGCATGCAAATGTGTGTTTATAGAAGTCTCCAAGGATAGCTTCAATTAGAGGGCAATTGAGATAGAAATGTGGCAAAGGAAGGGATGCTTAACGTTTCTTCATCAGCTCCTTTGGTACTCTTCTGTATCAGTGCCTCTGTTCAAACTACTTCTTGGGGTCCCAGATGTATATTTGTGGGAGTTTTGCCACAAAAATGGCAAAACTCGGATGGGCTAGTTGCCCCACAAAAACAGCTAGTACCCCACTCCTCTCAATTGCTTCCCCCCCAGCTCTATCCTCCCAATGCTGTTCAGTAGTCCTGAAGTGGACATCATGACTCTGATGAATGCAACACAAAATTCTGCCTGTAGACCCCTACATAGTCAACATCCTGCTGTGCCAAGCCTGGCACCTGCCATTTTCAAACAGGTTTCTTTTCACAGTGCTCAGTGAAAGATTCACAAGGATACCTGTGAATGCATACAAATGTTGGGTCCATGCAATCAAGCCAACTGAAATTATAAAATTATAAACATTTTTATAATGAATCATTTTCTCAGTAACGGAGCAACCGTTTTGTAAGTCATAAACCATTTCATAAATGTCATTTCATAAACTGCACATGTCCTGATATGATGCCTCTCCATCCCTTGCTGCTCAGACTAACCTTTGCAAGGGACAATTATGATAATGCTTGAGTACATCTCTGCCTGCGACATGGAGACTAAGGCGATACTCCGGGTGCAGTCTCAAAAAGATGGGGGATATTGCCTTTGAGTATGCCTCCGCTACCAAGCAACAAAAATAGTCCAGTAAAGACAGAGAGGCTGATGCTAGAGGGATTCCTAGGTAGCAGGGCAGGTTAAAGCTGGACAACAAACAGCAAACAGGCAGGTTTGGTCTGTGGCAGAAGGAGGGGCAGACCAAGAGCCAATACATGAGGCAGTGAATACGGTCCCAGGGCTGGGGCCCACAGAGGGGCATGGAGGTAGGTAAGCAGGCCCTCAAGAATGCACCAGAGGGGGCAGGCAGGAAACAGCAAGCCATGGTACTGTTTGGTATACAGGCTCTAGCTATGCAAAAGCTCACCCACAACTCTGTAAAAGCCTCCATGGGGGTGTACTTGCTTTGCAACTGTATTTTAAGTGTGATCAGAGCTTATGCCCCTCTAAGAAGGAATGCCTTTTCATGGGTGGCTACAAGCCTAGAGGCCTGAGGGCGGTTCCTGCTGTTACTTGATGAGGGTTCCTCTCTTACAGTGGGAACATGCATTTGAGAAAATTCTATATTGCTTGGGAGAGGAGGTGAGAAACAGCAGCATGTTCCCTTGATGCACTGCAGTCAGTGGGGTTTTGTGCATGTTCTGCTCCTTACAATGCTTATCATGTAAATTGATATCATTGTCATGAAGACATCTGGAGATACCACATCAGTAAGAAGCAAGCCTGTAGGTGCACCTGTAGGTATTGGAAGCACTGTGCAAACAAAATGCCATGGGTTTTGGCCCAGACAGGGAGTATGACCAATTGCTCTAAGACACAGGGATAAACTATTGTAAGTTTATCTTATTTGTGACATCCTTTGCCATATGGATCTGTATACTGAGGGATTGAAAAATCAGTTCTGAAATACCTTAAAAGGCATCTCTAGAGCACCACACAACCTCATGGTTCATCACAGACATCTCTTATTTCAGAAGCCACAATGCCAGTGTTGCTTGGTTTTGAACTTTTGATCTTGCATCCAAACATTTGAGTGGATGAGTTAAAATATACCCTTCAACTTTTGAAAAGCACTTAAGTATGTGATTAAGAGTGATTAGACATGATTCATGCATCTTTTTAAAATCATGGTCTTAAGTTAAATCTGTGGAATGAGGATATAGGGAAGGACCACAGAGATTTTAGTTACCATTAAGACTATTAAGCAACAACATTAACAATGAAAAGAGATTCCTACAGATTTAAGCCCAAAAGGGGTAAAATCACCATGAATGTGATACTGTGAGGACATTGAATGATGAGGGTTACCAGAGTGAGACCATGAATCAGCACATGGGCATGGGGGTGGGGTGGGGTGGGGTGGGAGGAACCAAGCAGAAGAGAAGGCATGCAAGATGGAGGAGAGTTCCTCTGACCTGTGACCTCTGACCTGAGCATTATTTCCAGCTTTTTCAATCAAACAGAAACTGAGGTAAAAAAGACAATGTGTGAAGCTTCTTAGATTTCACAAAAGTCTAGCATGGTTATACAAGGATAAAAATACTCTTCTCAGCAGTCCACCATGTTGGTATGTCTGGACTTACCCCAAATTGGTTAATTTCTGTCTCTGGTTATTTTCTTTTTTAAAGGAAAAAGAATCTGTATTTCTCAAGCAAATGCACTACGTTTTAAAGCATTTCTAAAACAAGGCTGCTTTGTTCTTATTACAACCTTGAATTTATTGCCAGTCAATATGTAAAGTGGCTTAGAAATTGGAGAAGGTGATTTCACTAGGACATTACAAGGCTGTAATAAACCAAATAGTGAAGGTAATTAACAGCAACAGCGCAAAACATGCCTAAGGTTCTTGGCCTGTTCTGGAACTGTTGGTCTTTGCATTTCACACTATTTGGGCAATGCTAAGCTAGCGCAATGGAAAATAAATATTGGAATTATCATGTTTTAAATCACCTAGCATATAAAGTAGTTGCAAATCATGCAGCCATCGCTGTACTTCCATGGCTCTTTGCTTAGCCTCTGCCAGCGCTACATCCTGCATGCAAATTTAATAGCTGGACATGCTTTTGGGAGGAATCTGAGCTTCAGGTGCTAGGCAGGGAGGCATGGGGAGGCTGTCAAAGGTCAAGCAGGACTCAAAGATGTGGAAAGACTACCGACCAGCCATCTGTTTCTCCTTACTCCTTCTCTTTTTCTCCAGCCGCTTTAGCCTCTTCTCCTCTCGCCTCTTGGCTTCCTCTTCCTCCTGGTGCTGACGGCACTTATGGAAATTCTCCACCACAACTCCCACGAACATGTTGAGTACAAAGAAGGCAACAATCAGCAGGAAGGAGATGAAGTAGAGGAGCATCCAAGGGTTATAGTTCATGACCGGCTGCAAAGGAGAGGCAAAAGCTGTTGGAATGGCAGTCCGGCAAGTTTGACATACTGGCACAAAAGGACTGGGATTTTCTTTGTGCATGACACCAAGGCACCCTGAATGTTTCCATTCCCAGTCATTTCCACAGAACAAGCCACATCTATCTGTTGGGCTACTAGCAACTGAGTGTCAAAGACGTACCTGCTGATCCACTCCTACAGCATCCAGTCCATCATACATGATGTCCACCCACCCATCTTTGGAGGCCAAAACAAACAGAGACATTAAGGCCTAGAAAGACAAGAGGAAACAGAGTATTACATTTAGGCTGGAGAAAAAGCATTTTGTGTGTGCAGTGCTACTGTGTTCGCCTGTCTGTTCATGTTTAATTACATTTGTATGTGCTATTTTACCTTGCCAATAATAGTAAGGTGCTTTCATGTCAAAGGTCTCCCACCAGGGAAAAGTTACCAATGTTAGATTCCAGTCCAAGAATGAGGGTTAATTCAAAAAGCAGAGTGCCTGATATATTTTCACCCTCCAGGCATCAACTGCTCACTTCTAATTAGTCCCTGCCAAGCTGCTGGAATATGGATGGTTTCCAGTGGCAGCTGTAAATGAACAGAGACGTTAGGATGTGCTGGCTGAGCACAAGGTGTCCAGCTTCCTAAGACAAGGCTTTTGGCTAGATATAGGTGGGTTGTTGTGTAGGCACCGAGTAATTAAATGTTTCAAAGAAGTGTGCCCACTTCCTTTAGTTCTGAAAGGAATTGTGTAGATGTCTCAAAGCCACGACAGGGACCTTTTAATGTATATGGTCTGATCTAGACAACATGCTATTACCTGGCAATGTCTGTAAGAATGCCTCACAAGTGTTTTGGGGATCAAGCGAATAAAGGAGCAAAGAAGCAGATTACCACTCCATCAATACCTGGCCGAGATTATCAAAATTATACTTGTGCCGGACCCATTTGTAGGTGGCTTCTGCACAGTCAGACTTGTTGGTGATGTTCCTTGTGTCCTCACCTTGGCAGACAAAAAACTTTCCTTTGAATAACTGTGGAAACCAAGAGACGGGCATTGGCACAAATGACCCACACAGAATGCTGGAGCACTGAGAAAGAATTTGAAGACCTGTCCCTGCGTGCTCCCATACTCCACCACCAGAAGTTGGTTAGGTGATTGCTGGAGACAGGGCCTTTTTTGGTCCCCCAGTGATGGACCTCCCTTTCCAAAGAGGCCCAGCTGGTGCTCCTCTAAACACCAGCTCAAAAGGTTTGATCAATCCAGGTTTGTATTTTTTAAAGTAAACAGTGTTTTAAAGCAAACATTACAGTATATGTTTATTACATCACATTTATATCCCACCTTTTTATCTCGTGTGAGGAACCAAAGGCAAGTTTCATAGCTTCATTTCATCCTCACAACAACCACCCTGTGAAGTTAGGCTGAGAGTCAGTGACTGGCCCAAGACCATTCAGTGAGCTCCACAGCTGAGTGGGGACTGGACCCCGGATCTCCCAGGTCACCAGTCCAACACTCCAGGTACCACACCACATTGGCTCTCCTGTCATCTTGCTTCTTTTAACTTACATGGGTTTTCTTTTTATTGGTTAACTTACACTGATTTTCCTGCAGTTTTGGAATTCGTGTCTTTTGTTAGGTCATAAATGTTTTATTTTGTTGTGAGCCACCTTTTCAATTCATTGTATTGAACGGTGGACATAAAACACAGGAGGTCTTGCATGGTCCTTGCATGCAACGTGCCGGAGGTGCCAAAAAGGGCAACCAAAATGATCAAGCGTCTGTGGCATTTCCTCTTTGAAGAAAACTGCCATGCTTGGGGATGGGAGTTAAGCTTAGAAAATGGGCAAGGAAGCAGGGTGGAAGAAGAGACACAATGGAAGTTCATGGAATTCTGCATGATGTAGAGAAAGGGATGAGGAAGAGTTTCCGTCCCTGTCTTACAAGAGTCAAACTCAGGGTGTTGCATGGGAGATTCAGGACGGGCAACAGGAAGTACTTCTTTACACAGCCCATAACTTATCAGTGGATTTCATTTCCACATGAAGCTACCAGCTCAGGGCACCAGGCTGTAGGACAGGCAGAAAAAAGTCCTTCAGTGACTACTAGTCGAAATAGCCAGATGCTACCTCTAGCAAAAGGGGCAGTATGTCTCCAAATCGCTACGGCTGGAAAGCAACACCAGGACATGCTCATGATATAGAAAGCCCTGTCTAGAAGTGGCATGGGGGGAAAGGACTGTGATGCCAAAGGCCTGCCTGTCATTTCATGCACACTGGCCAGGGTGGCCAGATTTAATAAGGAACAAGGCTCCCATATCGGTGCAAGCTGCTCCAGAAGGGAGACTTCTGAAAGGGGCAGCCTCTCCCGCGTGTGCTGCTGCACCTGCTGAAATTCTGCTGCGCACAAACTGTTAACACACGCACATCACACAGTATTGAATCTGGTAATCCCGTGGCAGTGACTTCAACAGTGTCAAATATGATTACCCGCAGGGTAAAAGGTATCAGGACCCCAGATGATTAATGTTGTCACTTTCTCAGTGGCAAACAGGAAGTGGCAGAGCGTGACAGCTGTTATGATGGATGTCAGTGTAGTGGTCCGTAGCAGGCGAGGGTGGGATGACTGCACTATTTCATGGAGTGACAGAAGATATCGGCATGACCGTGCCTGGCTGCCCTGGGGCAGTCTGCGTTCCCACGGGGCTCCTCAAACTTCACCTCTTTACTTGAACTCAAAAGGAGACGCTAACCCTTTAAGGCTCCGCTTGAGGAAGCCAAGCGACAGGGTAATTGCAAACGCCCATCTCAGGCAAGGGGTCATCAAAGGATTTTACCCAAGAGGACCGCACTCGCGGGGTGGGGGTGGCACATCAAAAGCACAGTCCCGGAGGCACCTCATGGAATGATTTCCACCAGTGTAACACTTGTTTGTTGGCTTGCAAGGACCAGGCATGAAGGAATCAAGTTTTTTTCTATCTTCTGCCTGCCATCACTGTTTTCCCTTCACCTCAGTGTCCATGACACATACTTTACTATTGTCTACAGCAGTTGAGGCAAGTACTGGACACTGTAAGCAACACAGAAGGAACGAGATCCAAACACAGATTGGAAAAAGACCAATGATGATAAATGGTTTCTCTGCCTCGGAAGTGGGAGACAATTGTGATAAATGAAAAGCTTTGAGCACTGAAAATTGAGCAGTTTTAAAGTTACAGGGATGTAATATTTATTTAATTATTTTTTTCTATACCATCTTGCATTTTCAAAAAACCCTAATAGATATGTCAATGTACATGTTAGTGCATTTCTCTAAAACAGGAGCAGAAAACTGCATATTATCAAGCCACTGTGAACTTAGGATTTAAAACAGAACACAAGGTGACAGTGGCATCATCATCACCATCACCATCATCTTAGAATGCTTGAGGTGGTGGCTTCCACCCCAAGTCTAGGTTGCAGGGAATTCTTGTTTGCATCATACTGGTTAGTGACCTCATATTTTTCCTCTTTCAGAGGGTAAAATGCCTTTTCCCCCACCATAAGGGCTGCTTCACATGTTCACAGGTCATGCAGCAGTAAATATATATTTACCACCATGCATGCGATGAGACATCCAACCACCCTTGGCCCCAGGATGAACACAGCTCTGCAACGCTGAAAACAGACATTTGCTAGATTAACACATTACAGTTGTACTGATATAATCAAGGGTGTTTATTAATTTCATTGGATGCCTGTACTGCCCATTACATTTGTATGCATATTTTCCATGCAGGTACAAAAATGCAATGTGTGAAGCTGCTCTGAAACACATGGACTTTTGGGGTCATTTATCCTGTTAGAGTCTCCTGTTTGTAAGGGTCTCTATGAACATTCCCAATGATGTGTGGTCAAGGTTAGCGTACTGACCCTCTGGCCCTTTCTATTTTCCATGAAACCTGCACAGAGCCTACCTGAACTCCCAGGATGCCAAAAATGATGAAGAAGGCGCAGCAGATGACAACAATGTTCCCAATGGGTTTTAGGGATGACATCAAGGTCTCCACCACCAGTTTCAGCCCTTGTGCTCGGCTAATGACCCTGAAAAGCAAAGGGACCACATAAAATTATATCCTAACCATCTAACTTCTCATGTTGAAAGGGGCTGCAACGAAAAGGCAATTTGAAAAGGCTACCAGTCCAAATAGAAGGACCTGCAAGAAATCATCAAAGAAAAGACAAAATGGGGCTGGAAACGCTCATTTGGGAGAGCATGGACACGCACCTGCTCAGTGCAATAGAGCTGAACAAGACAAGAATTACAGATCTCGGTGCTCGGTGCTCTTAGACAACATATTTATCCCACAGTGATAACAACCACAACAGAGTAATGTAGCATCTGTACAGCACTATCATTTTGCAATGACTCTAAATTATAGCATTTCTTCTTAAAATATCTGTTCATTTTCAGCATGCTTTCTTTCACACTGTTGTTCTAAAAGCCCAGCTTTGTGGGATTGTAAGCACCCCACCAAAAGACTGTAGAGCAGTTTTTCATGACCTGGCCCTCTCCAGATGTATGTTAGACTACAACTCCTATCAATTCCAGTCAACATGACCAGGGATGTTGGGTCATGCATTTAGAGGGCACCACGTTGGGGAAGGATAGTACAGATAACCAAGACCATAACCATAAAGAAAGATATCTAGTTGATTCTGGATTAGACCTGATGCATCTCTACCACTATAAATCACTTTCATGATCACCTAACTATTCTACTGCCATAAAAAGTAGCATTCTGGAGCAACTGACCACTTAGGTTTCCCAAGGATTTCCCTGCATGAATTTCCAACAAAAAATGTTTTCAAGCAGCAGTTCTTTTAGCTCCAATTTGAATGAGAGAAGTGCATGGCAAAATCCTATGCATGTGTAGGGACCAAAAGTCCTACAGGCAGCTCCCTCCCATGCTGGCCGGAGAATGATGGGAATTGTAGGAATTTTTACATCTAAACATACAGAGTTTCACCCTCAGTGCACTGTAGTAGAGAAAGGTCATAACTTGCAGACATTTCTGAAAGATATAGGCAACTTCCCAGAATTTGGAAGACACTGACTTTCTCATTTACCAAATACCTGAATAAACTTGCCTATAGACATGTTAAACAGTGCAATCCAGTTTCTATCAAGAGCTATGACTAAAATTTATATTCTTCCCCCTGTGGCTCCAGATACTCCCAACGTCCAGCAAAAGTCCAGGTTTTGTAGAAGCAGAAAAACACTGTATTACAGAGTGATGCATGTGAAGGACACCAGCCTAGCAAATTTGCAGTTCAGATAGTGGATGTATGACTTAGATATGTCTCATTTCATGTGTGTGCATGTGCGTTCTTCCTGCTCAGTTAAAAGAAAAAAGAACACAGTGGTAGCCTCAGTACTGCTTCCACGTTCAAGCCATATTGCTTGAGCAACCTCATGGATAATACTCTCAGCTCCTGTAAACTTGACTTTGGCACCATATCATGCAGCATCATTCATCAGCATAGTCCCTTCTGCCCCTTAGACAATGCTTTGCTTCTGCCAAGGGTTGGAATGGATGACTTTAATCTAACTCAGTGTCACTTCTGGCATTATTTCCTGATTGTGGTTTCTGAGCATTGCTGCCCAATAGATGGAAACCTCTTTCCCTTAGGTTGATGTTTCTCTATATTTAAGGGAAATAATCTCAGATCTCTGGTCAGAGTTGAAGTGAATATAAGTTTTTTGCTTTCAATTTTGTCATCATTTGCATCCTCAAAAACATTTACTTGCATTTCTGCTGATCCTACTAGAAAGGTTTTCTTAATTTAACTGGCCTCATTTGCTTTATTTCTTGGAGCTCTATGGCATGCCACAGTATCACTCAAGCATGTGGCAGCTATTGTCAAATCAGATTTACATTTTCCCTATCATTTATTAATTGTGCTGGGTTCATTTTGCTCCTTATCTGCTTCATTAAGCACTCTTTGGACAAATGTCCACTGGAAGTTTCCTAGATCAAGCATATCTATCTATCTATCTATCTATCTATCTATCTATCTATCTATCTGAGCAATGACTCACTCCATTTTTATCAGCATGACTATGAATACCCTTAGAGTTCAGTATTATTCAGGAAGAGCCTTCTTTTTCTAATAAATAGAATCAGTTACATGTTATCAAGAATTATATTACTGGAAAATAACAGAAGCAGCCTGTGTTTTGAATGTGTGTCTGTATGTATCACGCTGAGCTATTTATGCATAAAAAACAGGATTAGGAGGGATTCAATGCACGGTCGGCTTCAGGATGTTCAGGAACGCTGCCTAAGGCACCATTAGTGAACCCTCCTAGACACCAAGCTTGGTCGTGCAAAGTGGGAGAACACTTCAGAATTTTCTGCTTGGATTATAGCAGAAAGCACGCCCCCTGCACACACACATGTCTTGTTCATATGACTATAATGTTGGTAATTCTCTTCAAGCTCTCCAACCGAGCCTGGATACTGGTTCATCTAGCTGTGTCTGGAGAGAGCTTGGACATCAAGGGAGAACATAGTTCAATATGATGCAAGTGAGCTGCAATGAGTCTTGGGCTCACGTGTTCCCTGCCTCTCTTCTCATCTGGCAGAGCTGTAAGGTTCAGCGGCATTCACTTCTATCTTTGCTTAACTTCAGCTTGCCTTATGGCATCAACTGACACACTATGGCTAATGTTAACTGTGGTTTGTATGAAACAAGCCAGCTCAAATTCATGGTTGTTTTGAACAACCTTAGTTAACAGTATGACAAAAACAAAAAACAAAAACGAAAAAGGCGAGTAAAGGGAGACTTTGCTTAAAATTATGCAAAGTGTGGAGAAAGTGGAGTGGAAGACTATTTCCCCCTCTCCCATAACAGTAAAATCTGGGGTCATCCTATGAAGCTGAGATTTAGCGGGGAGATTTAAGACAGATAAAATGAACTAAAAGACAAAACTGGGGCAACTGTTGCCAATTGCAGCACCCCAAAGGTGATTGGCCAGGGGAAGGCCACATAGTAAAAACACCACAGTTATACTGTCCCAGAAGGGAGGACAGATAAGAACAAAATGAACTTTGTGTAACCCACAGCTAACACGCTAGCCTGACCTCGAATACAGTAATCAAAGGGACAGTGGACACTGGTTCTAGCCACCATGAAAGTTGCAGATGTGCAGGGAGTAAGAACATGGCAAGCCTGTGTGAATCTCGAGCAGATAAGAAATAGACATGGGAAATGTCTGGTCCTTGACAGAAGAAAGGACTCTTTCTTCAGCATGGGAAGGGGTGCATATATTGATGTATTAGATGTGTATTAGGTGACCTAATTGGTTACCTAGGGTATAAAACGCATGTACTGGGGTGCAACTTTTGAGACTGCTTTGGGCTGAACGTCCCCTTTTGTCTCCCTTTATTCTATAGTGCACTAGAATAAAGCTGGTTTTGGCTCTAAGTCTTGTCTCGGACTCCTTTTGGTTCGGGACTGGGGTCCACCTGGGTTTGCCCTAGCTGTTGACTGGCTGAGTTTGGTAACAATTCTGTAGATACATCATGAGAAGGCAAGACTCACTGGAGAAGACAATCACAGGGAGAGGCAAAGGTAGAAGACCAGATATGAGATGGATCAACTCCGCAAAGGAAGCCACAGCCTTGAATTTGGAACGGCTGAATGAAGTTTCATGGATAGGGCTTTTTGGAGGGCTTTCATTCATAGGGTAGCCGTATGTTGAAGACAACTTGATGGCACATAACAACAAAAGAGTTGAACTATGGAATTCCCTGGCACAGGAAGTAGTGATGGCCACTGATTTACATGGCTTTAAAATGGAATTGGACAAATTCACAGAGAAGGAAACAGTCAGTGACTCCCAGCCCTGCTAGTACCTCCTTTACTGGAGGCAGCATGCCCGCATACTCCAATTACTGAGGGGCTTGGGCTGGAGGAGGTCTTGCACCCACCCTGCTTGAGGGAACCTTTGGCAGTTTGTTTGCCAAAGTGCTAGACTAGATAGGCCTTCAGGGTGATCCAGCATGGCTCGTCTTGTGTTCTTATGTAACTGGAAGTGAAAGCTTCTGTGCTGTGCCTCTGCCACACCAGAGGAGGAAGAGGAAGGGTGGAGTGTGCAAACCTGAGTGTGCAGCTTGTTCACATGACTGCATGCTAAATGAGGGCCATTGACTACACTGAATGGCACTGGCTCTGTGCAGTTGTAGGCAGAGGCTTTTGCATCACCTGTGATGTTTTACATTGGACGTGCCACAGAGTGGGTCTGGGACCCTCTTCATGCAAATCATAAAGACTCGCACAACTCTAAGCTTGATACAGTACACTATCACAATTTTAGAGTCACCTCTGCCTCCAGACAGAGCTCTGTATAGCCTGAAGTGTCCGATCCTGTCTAGTCTTGGAAGCTAAGTAGCATCTGGCCTAGTTAGAAGCTGGATGGGTGACCTGTGTGTATGATTCTATTATCGTTGCAAACCACCCAGAGAGCTTTGGCTACAGGTGGTATAGAAATGTAATAATAACAGTAACCTTCCACACCTCTGTGGGCCAGCTAAGAGCCAACTTGCCAGCTCCCCCAGTTTCTACGTGGACGAGTGCGGCTGAGTTCTGGTTCTTACAGACACATCAAAAAGGGATTTTTGAACTCTTTCCAACATTACAGCACTCTCCCCCCTGCACCATCATATGGTTGCATAGAACTGACTGAGCCCTGCCTTCACAACCGTTGTTCTTCCATACCGTTTTCAACTCTCCTCTAACTCAAGAAGCCTTGATCAGGCGTTTCAGCACTAGCACACTTATTAACAACCCTCAGCCATACAGCATCACTCTTGAATACAGCACCAAATTTAATAACTGTGAATTAGAGTCTACTGCTGCAGTTGCCAACAGTGAACAAGCAATCGATGGCAGAAGAGAGACACACAGGAAAACAAAGCAGCTAGAATGACTGCGCCACCTTGCCAAGGACAAGGCTTACCAAGGGCACAGGCAAGACAGTAGCTACCCAGAGCCAAGCAAAGCAGGCCTTAAAGAATCGGCCACATCCTCAGAGACAAAGCAGCCCCAGCACAGAGCAGTCTCCCCTAGTGATCTGTTTTTACCTCCCCAGCTGCTTTTCAGGCACCAAGGCTGCAAATTTCATAGGACTTTGCATCATCCGTGGAAGTGAAGCGGGAGAATTCCCTCAGACCCTTCCTCTGCAGCACAGAAGCACAAAAGAGTGAGCGTCGTGCTGGATCAGGCCCTGGACTTGGCTAGCCCAGCATGCTGTGCCGTTGCCCATGGGAAGTCCTCAGACAGGACGCACTCACAGCGGCCCCATCCCGCTCGTGTCCTACGGCAACTGGCCCCGAGAGGCATTTGGCCTTGGCTATGAAAGAGCTCTATACTGGATACATTTCTCTAATCCTCCTTTAAAGTTGACCTGCTAGTGGCAGTCACCATGCCATACCTTCCCTAAGAAGGGCCGCTGAGCACTTGGTGCAAGAAGAGGACCAAAGACTTGCCATGCCTATCAGGGCCATACAAGCTCAAGATGAAAGCGGGCATATGGAGGAGAAGAGCCAGCGGTGGTGCTCTGCTTCTGCTGTTGCCTGGGCATTGCAAAAACAAAAACGGTCAGGTATGGGCACATATGCTCATCCCCAGAATCATGGTTTTGAGAACCCTCCAGGGAAGTGCTAGTGTCCCTCTGCAGGGGGCATATCTTTGAGGCTTGCTGCACGAGGGATTCATGGTGCGCTCAGGATGGGAGTCTGAAGGTGCTTTACATGCTATCAGTATCCTCCAGGGCTGCTTCTGTGCTTTGCCATGATTTCCGTGGTGTTCCTAGATCAAGGAAAGCCTGGTAGCATTTAGAAATTCTGCTACGGCGCTCAGCATGGTCGCTGAGTAATGGAACATGCGGAAAGGCAGAGAAAGAACTCACCTCCACCCTCAGAAAAAAAGATGTGGAAAGGAATTCCACTTCCCATTGCAAAGGAAGCAGAGCCCTTGGGAAAGCAGCAGGCTAACAGCCTCATGTAAAGAGGTGCTTGGCCTCATTAAATGCATCCAGGAGCCACTAGAAGCTTGCACAACGCATGCTGAGCCACACAGGCACGGAAACCCTAAATGTCCCATAGCCTGTGTTCTGCCAAAGCTGCTTCCCATCCTGCAGGATGCTGGCAAAAGAGCACCGTGAGCTGAGAAGACACCTGCCCCTCATCTTCAAAAGCCAGTATCGCAGTCCTGGGCTTGTATGCTCCAATAGTTCCTATAAATGTGGTCCATTTCAGAGAGGGACACCAATAAACTAGCTTTTCTCCTTGTTCGAATTTCAGTGTTTTATGCCCTGCGCTTCAAAGTAACTTCCACGGGGTCACTGATAAGATGGTGCATTCCCCCTCCTCCAGGCAATGGCCCCTAGTCCTTCCCTGGGATTTCTCCCTTTTCCTTGAGATTCATTACTTTACAATGCCTCCCAGGCTGGATCTTTGCCAATCCTTGCTTCAGTTTCTCCTTGGGCAGTTTCTGGTGGGACTCAAGGGCCAGTTCAGGCCTCCCCTAACACTGTTGTCTGAGCCTTCTACATGATGTCTTTGTCCCTTCTCTTCTTTCTTTATACATCTTCTTGCTTTCTTCCTCCTGCGCTCTTCTCATCTCTTTTTAAGCCCTCTTAGTCACAGAGCTTGGCCCACAACCTATTCAGTTTTCGCCGACACTGGTCACCAGTCAACCCTTTCAGCGCCTGAGCAGCCCTACAGATCCAATTACTTTTGCTTAACTCAAGGTGTGACCCTCAGTATTCTACTGAATAGTTTAACGCAGGCGTCTCTAACCACTGGAAGCAAACTGACTACATGGGTGACTGTATTGCTCCTCTTTCATCTCCCACTAAGAAATCCAGCTTAGGCCCCATGTACAATAATAGAAATATCACACTCTCCCATCTACATTACTTTTCCTGAGCAATTCCAGGAAGAAATCATGCAGAGGATTGCTTTACTTTATGTTAATAATAGAATGTTGGATTCTCTTCTTTAAAGTTTTTAAGGAAGCAGATGGATAATCTTTATATAACTCCCTGAGAAACAAAACACACGGAGCTAATGTGCCTGTTTCTTACTTGAGCTGAGATTCTCTTACTCGAGTTTCTTACTTAGTCAAGATTAATTTATGCATGGCAGTGGTGCGATGGCCATCCAGCCACATGTGTTCTGCCCTGCATGGCAGGTCTTGTGTCAAGTCATAGCCTTGTAGTTCTGGCCAGGGCTGATGATGCTTGCACAACTTCCATGAAAAGGGCCTTGCTGGTGTGGTTAAAGAACTGGCTTGGATCACAAGGGCAAAGCTTCACACAAACTGCATACCACGTGGAGCAGTGCCCATCTGGTTTGCATTGTCTGCAGCCACCACATCACAGGGTGCATGCAAGTAGTGGCGCCCAGTGGGATTTAAAAAAAGGAATTTGTGTTTAAGTTGTTTACTACCAAAGGAAAGGACCGTGTTATACTTTGTGCTAGGGAGGAAAGGATTCGAAAACAGGCAGGCAGGTTTTGGTGAAAGTTTCAGATGAGCTAGAGAGGGATTCCAGTAGTTTCCAGAAGCAATAAAAATTCTGTGTCCTTTTCTTATGTCTCCTATTCTTTGTCTCCTGTCTGCCTTCCCCACTTACCCTATATAATTCTATTTGGGGGGGGGTTGCAAGTAAAAAGGCAAATTCCTTGAAGCATACTATATCATGAATAATAATGAGATGCAAATATTGTAATATACCTTATGCAACTTGCATCATTTACTCAGAGCACTGAAAACACACTGGGATCTCTTGGTGCAAAGTACACCCAGCTTTGCCTTTAAAAACCTCTGTTGCTTCCTCTGCTTCGTTGCTAATGCGGTTCTCGTGTCTGCAGGAAATAAAATGTGAGGACTTTTACAGAAAACAACTAATCCCTAATCCCCGAAAGATGGCAACATGCTTTCGCTGAAGGCCTCCAGGGACCATTAAAGTTAAATGGATGTGTTCTTCTCACTCATTCAAGGGGAAGCTGAATCTCGTTTGTGGAGCACTGCTAGGGAACGTAGCACCCACATCTCCAGAAGAGGGGCGCTCACTCCAACAGGTCAGTCTTCGTGGGCCCCCAGAACATCTTGTGTGTTGCTGCGCTTCTGCCTCAGCCTGCCACCTCCAGAGTTTCCACGCACTGCACTGTTAATTCAGAGCCAAGAGGTTTTGCTGATTTGAGCCTTTTACATGTCCCAGCCTGGGAGCCACCTGAGGCTTCAGTGAGAATGGACCTGAGTCAGTGTCTAGTGCATGACAAATGAAGGAAATTGAAGTCGGGATGCGTGTGTTTTCTCTCAACAGGCATAGCTCCCCGCTAATCCCCTGAGCTCTCACCAATTCTGCTAGCCTCAGCGGTCCCAATTCCCTCTGCTGAACTCCCTCTACACAGGCAGCTCCGACCAATATTGCTGTCACTCTCATCTCCACTGGAATGCATTTGCCAGATTTAAGCCTGCCAGCTAGAACAGAGCATCTGTCAGAGACCAGGGAGGTGTGTGTATGTGTGTGTTCGCTTGGAGGGGGGGAACATTAGTTGCCTTCACCATTCAGGGAAGTGATAATATGATAGAAAAGAGCTACGAAATGACTTTTGTAGCCTAGTGTTATGAAGAGTGAATAATTCATGCATCTATTTTGGAAGCCAAGGCTAGGACAGAATAGTGTTCAACTCTACCCAGATTATTCTGAATGCTATGGTAATGTTGATTTCTCTTGTATTTGATCACAGCCACAGCAGCCTGGATGCATTAGGTAGAAACATTTTGGTTTCGTGTAATTCACACATACAAGGGGCTGGGAAATGATACCATCACATCTCAGGAAGTTGCCTGTAAGCAGCATTCAAAATTCCCTTCCCATTAGAGGGCCTTTTCCAGGTGTCCTAATGTGGAGACAATAATCAAATACCAAATCATCAGTGGCCCCTCCAGAGAAGCTTTCCAGTTGTAATAGCAGCCTGACTCACTGATCTGTCCCTGAAGACCCTCCTTGCGGTAGGAGAAAAATCCGGGAAAGGCTACAGTTTGCCTGGCACAGCAAGAATGTATTGCTAGAGATCAGGACACCAAAATGGATGAAGACAAGGAAGTTAAGAGGAAGGATTTGAAATGTTTTCCTGCTCCTCCCCATTTCCCTTTATTCCTAGAAATGCAGTTTCCTCTTTTTTGTACTTCTCTGTCCTCACAGGCTCCAAGACGAATGTGTTCTGCAATTATTTTACATTCTGCAATCTTCAATCTAATTCTATATGTTTGCTCCAACCATTGAAAGGAAAGAGCAGAGTGAAATCCATGCTTGAGATGATCTGCATCTGTGATCTCATACCCACATATAGAGTGAATGACCTTATATGGGATGAGCGGCACTACTCTGGAGGAGTGGTGGCTGCATGGATCACGCCTTGCTGGTTTGTACAAATGATCTGGAAGCTTCTTGCCATGGCTTCTTGTTACTGTGCTGATGGGAGTTGTGATGTAACTGAAAAATGTGGGTTTCAAGGAATGTGGATTTTCCCCACCCCAACACTTTGACTTGAATTCATGATCTTGCACTTAGTTTGACACTGTCAGTCTTTTCTGTGCTATAGATTGCCACAGGAGAGTCAAAAGATGACTTTGTGTGTTGCTGTGTGGATCTCCCCCTCTCTTCATAATAATTTGCCTTGCTCCAAACATGCTTTATAAAGCTGAGAAGGTTTGCATCAAAGATTCTGTTCAAATATGCTTCTGAGACCTCTGGGATTGACTTCCATGTTAAAAAAGCAAGGAGGCTAACAAGAAGATCAAGGTGGGTCACAAGGGATGGTGAAGGCCACACATCCTGTCACCTAATACAGAAACTGGCATTACAACACCCAACCATTCCGAATCACAAAGTATGACACTGTTCTCAAGTAAGTCCAATGGATTGCTTGGGGTTTTTCTACCTGATGCCCTTAATCTTTATTGGTTAAAAGTAAATAAAACCTTTATTTAACCACTTTATCGAGGCTTGCTGGGGAGGGGTGTCTTTCTATGCTTTTCTGTATGTTCCAATACCCTACCACTAGGTGGAGCTATTGTATATTATGTGATGTTGCTACACTTGTGCAAATAGGCTAGGGTTTCATGCCACCACCAGATTTACTTGCCAGGAAACAGACAGACAGACACTAAATGGTTGCAAAGCATGGGGGAGGTTCTGGAAGATGACAACATGCTGGAAAATTACCTGTGAACTACTGTGCATAGGGGATCAGGAGCACACAGGTTAAAAGCATACTAAAAGCTGCAATGATAGAAATCCAGGTTTGGACACCGTTCATTGGGAACTGACACATGGCTGCACGGCTCTTCCATGCAGCGCTTTTCTTTTGAGTTCCTGCAGATCCGTCTCTCAAGGACTGGAACTGGCTGACATTGCATTTAAGGAATGACTGCGCTGCTTTCCTTATAAACGTGTATGTCTGATCAACTGTAAGCATCCGAGTCACGGCTATGTAAACTACCCTGAGAAAATGCGGGAAAGACCAAGAATACAAAAAGTCACATGCCTAATCCTGCACACTCATGGTCAGACAGGTAGTTCATATTCCAGTGAATTCCATTTATTACTTAATATGAGCAGCAGCCTCTTGTGCCAAAGCAAATGGCACACTGAAGCGACACAGTGTGCCTCTAGCATCTCTGCCAACGCCTGTGGCGTTCTAAGGCTCTCTCTTGGGAACAGACTTTCTGCCCGCAGACAGCTAGCAGCTGAAGGAGCATTCCCCCACTCCTTGTTTCCCTAAGATAGCATTCATTTCTTTCCATCACGCACATGACTCATCAGTCACTCCCTGCCCAGCCGCACCGCTTGCCCATCCTGAATAATCCTATACAGTTTCCTTACCGTAACGGTCGGAGAGTTCTCAGCAGCCTCAAGACTCTTAGCATTCCCAGGATTTTTGTGCCACTGTCAGAAACCATTGAAACCAGGATGTCCACCACCGAGATGAGAACCAGCACCCCGTCCAGCACGTTCCAACTGCTTCTCAGGTAGGCCTTCTCACCAAAGCACAGGCCCAGCGCCACCACCTGCCAAGAGGCCCAAGTGCAAGAAAACATAACCAATGCAGCCAGTATGTTAGGAGGGCGAAGAGGGGACTGCAAATGCACTGCCCCATCGGTCACAATAACACACGTTATCTGATCCTGCAAAGGGTCAAAGTGTAATTAATGTTCATAACAGATCTATACAGAAATGCTCTAGGTAGCACCTTTATAGCTGATGCAGCTAAAATCTGATTGTGCAGACATGCTTGTAACGATGTACAACAATTATGTAAAATGGTGGCACACAGAATCACTCCTACAGCAGACTGTTATCCATGATGAAAAGGAATGAAACACTTTTCAAAGTGTTTGTTTTCAAAAGCAAAGGTGGTCACAAGAATGCCCAAAACTAGAACAGCTGAGAGATTCATAATGTCTTTATCTCCCATTCACTGCACATACACATGCATCTCGTTGAAATCATTTCTTTAGACTTTAGAGTGGGAGAGAGATGGATTGTCCCCACTATTCCTTGGTGTCTCTCTTTAAAGAGTGTCACACATATACATATAGAGATGCTGAAAAAATGTTCTCATGGAATATGCTTTAGAAATCCATCTAACATGGCAAGCTGCTGCAGGGGAACTCGGTTCAGCAGTTTGAGAGGTCCAAGATGGGAGGCAACAGGCTAGCACCGCTGCCCCCGGAGATGCTTTCAAAATCTTGTGATTTCAGCTACAGGTAGTCCCCAGGTTATGGATGCATTCCGTTCCTGAGAAAGTCCTTAAGTCAAATTTGTATGTAAGTTGGATCACATATATAAAAAGCATAAAAATACTTACAAAATACTTCCATATACACTAAAACAACTTAAATACAACACAACATTTTAATAATATATTAATACAGTAATAACAAAGTAACCACAGGTACTGAAGAGAATCTATATGTATGTATGTAGGTATAGAGTACAGTTCGTAAAACAGTTTAGATAGAAAGAGAGAAAAATAGTAAAACGATTATTAAAGTTTAACACTTCTTGAGCTAACATCAAGCCCAACATTAACTGGATGATGATGGAGAAGGGACTGGTGTTGGAGAGGATGGACCTAGTCTGGAGAGTCAGGGTTTGATTGTGCTGCTGGAGTGGGTGGTGGTTACCACTGCAGTGGCTTTCTAGTTCTCACTTTGCTGCTTTCTGGTGCCACTTTTTCCCTCCCTCCCACCCTCCTCTCCTTGACACTCAGCACCCAAGGGCACTCGCTTGCCACTTGGGAATGAGGCAGGACTTCTGGATTTGCTCGTTCATAAGCATGGATTGCTTGTAACTGGGACATTCATAACCCAGGGATTATCTGTACTTCACAACAACTTTGGGTTACAATAGGCTGAGGGGCAGTGATGCACAAGGCCACCCAGTGCACCAGGATTTGAACACGACTCCCCCAGCTTCCAAACTCCTCCATCCAGCTGCTGTGCCACCCTAGCTCTGCTTTTCCTCCACAACCACTGCTTATTTTTTTGCTTGGCAATCAGAACTGAATATTCTGTTCCCTGCAAGGTGTTGCCAATGTCATTCAAAAGGAGTGCTGTGTTTTTCTCTGGAAGCTCGGTGAGCCTCTCTGCAGATTCATCCTAGATTTACCATTGCAAAGGCAAACTTTACATCCTCCGTCACCAGCGCTGAGCACACTGAATGAGTCATAGTTTGGACATTATCTGGAGAGAATAACCTCCTGCTGCATTTAGAAACCAATTGCTACTTATGAGCAGGACATCATGAGAGGAGTGGGATGTGATTGCCCAGGAGATGCTTGGCTCAACGGCCAAATGCCTGTGTCCTCCTGCCGTGAGGCTGACCTACGTGTCTGTCCCCCACTTGCTCCTGCCTCTCCTTCCTTCCTCATCCTCCTGGATAAGGAACTGGAAGCAGGCTGGCAAAGGATCTTGCTTCTTCAAGTCTCTGAAGTGCCAGGCATATTGATGGCATCATCCACATCATCATCATCATCATCATCAGTAGGGGGCTGCAGTGGGGTGCTTTATGAAACTCCTTGAGATATAACATTTTCTCAAGGAAGGTCATATACTTAGTAAAAGCTTGAGCTTGAGCTTAGGTGTGTGCTGAAGTCCTGCTGGAGTACATACAGCTACATACACACAATGACAAAGTAGGTGCTTATTGGAGTCTCTGCTTTGCTCTGCTGTATTTGTCCAATAGTAAAAGCAGGACTCTGTGCCTGCTGCATGGCAGAGAACCTCGAACCGGTGCAACATGTGAAGTCATGAACATCGTTTTGCTTATTCAGAAACAAGTAGCGGCCATTACAACGGCTACGGAACACAACCTAGAAATATGATTCTGGTACTCACTGAGTACAGCTGGGCTATGAACCATCCAGAGAGCTTTGGCTATTAGGGCAATGCGGAGATGAATTTAATGATGAATACATTCTATTAGAAGCCCCAGTCACAGTCAGAGATTTTGCATACTGGGAAAGCCCATGGGCAGACGAACACACACATTGCGGGGGTGGGATGCAAATGAAAATGGCACACCATCAGAGCACAGGATGAAGTATAAAGGTCAGAAGACCAAACGGTCACTTACCTTGATGGTCATTTCAGCCAGAAAGATTGCTGTGAAAATATAGTTGGAGAGGGTAAGGAATATCCGCTCCTATTTAAGAAAGAGAGAGGTGTGTTCAGTGAGATGTGTCCAGTGAGATGTTTCAGCAATCTCACTGGCCAATCTCTGTATGTTTATCCACCTGGTATCTGCTAAACATTTTCTTGTGCTCATGCTGAAGCACCAATCAACCTTTACAAACGAAGAAGAAGAAGAAAAATCTATATACATATATGATAAGACTTAATTTGTTTCAAGTCCTCTGCCTTGTCAAATATTTTTTCATGTATTAGCACCATGGACAGCTGCCAGCCCTCACCTATTGGGGTGCAGACCAGTTGTTCTCCAGACTTACCTGTGTCATTTCCAGCCATTCACCACACCCCTAGAGCGAACAGAACTGCTGTGCTACCCATGCTAAGAGTGCAGAATGTGTGGAGATGGAAGGCGCCAGAAGGGCTGAGTGTGGGAGTGGCAACCTTGGACATTCTGGGGGAATGTCAGGACACATTAAATACATCCTTGCAGCGTCCCTTGTTTTACAGATGATCTGCAAACTCTCCTTTTGGTGTTATGAGGTAGGACAGCCTTCACCAAGCCCTCCGCATATGTTGGAATGCAACTCCCATCATTCCCAGTCCATGGGTTAGAGAAGGCCAAGGCAGAAAGAAGCTGTTTTTGCAAGGAAAGAGAAATCTAGATGCCACACTGCAGCTGATGTTTAAGGAGGTTACTCCACTTACCGAGGAGTATGCTCCACTGAAGTCAGTGGAACTCACTATGCGCAGACTGAGCAGGAGTGCTCTTTTTGTGAAGAGAACGAGAAACATGTGCACATGTGTACCAAACTCACATGCATGTTCTTCCTTTCTCCTCTGGTAATGAGAGATTCAGGGAAATCACACCAGTGGGAACACTGGAAAATTTTCAGTGTGTTCAGTATGCTTTCATAAAAGTAAAAAAGGAATGATTTACTTTACTTATAAACTGAAGGCTGAAAGGAAACTACAGCAGTGAAGCTGAAAGCAGAGGCAATGCTAGTTTCAAGGTAATGATCAAACCAGGGCTCAGAATGGGCCAGTCCTGAGCACATGAGGCCCAAGACATAGTGGGCTGATTGTTGTGTGAACCCCTTAGAGTGCACCTGACAGACAACTGGGCTTTTGGCCCTCGCTCTCCCTCCTCATTCCTCCCATGGGGATCCTGGGGACACCATGGAAAGACTGAGTTGGCTCCCCCTTCCCACTGTGATTGTGAGAAAAATTATGTTGGGAGGCAGCAAAGCATACAGTTATACAGAATCTATATACTTGTATATTCTCCTGCCCATTTTGACCTTTTCTAAACCCCACTTGAAAAATGGATCTTTGTCTCTGACTACTGCCAACAGTATCTAGTCCACTAAATGGGGTGGCTGCACTTTTACATGTTTCCGAGGTGGTAAAATCTCCAGACAAAGTGCAAAAGTGCAGGCCCCCTTGGGAGACCTGATTCTCAGTCATGAAGCTCTTACTATGAAGGGGAGAAATGCACTGCACCCTTTTCACAAAGTAAAATCCCTTTTGCCTTTGCTTGCATTTGACAGCTGTCAGGTGTAACAAAAAGAAAAATAAATTTCCTGGCTGCCTCTGTGTGCACTGCCCAGGGAACAGTTCAACTTTGCCAGTGGACACTCCTTTGCAAACATCCACAGTTCTGCGAGAGCAGGTAACATCTTTTTAAAATATTTTTTGCAAATTCTAAAAGGGAAAATTAGAAAAATGCTTGGCAACCATGTTTCATCCCTTCAAGATACCTCTTGAAGGTATCTTGTGGAAACAGGGATCAGAAAAGCCAGCTTAATAAACAGCTGCTGTGAACCGAAGGAAAAAAGTTTACAGGGAGAAGAGGCTGCAGCATGCCTGGAATGGCTTGAGATCATGGGGTGGGGGGGCTGGTGCCAGTGGCCCCCAAGGGCCTGGTCATGACTTTGGGTGACTAGCACTGGCCTCTGCCGGGGAATCATTTGGCAAGAGTTTTCACCACTCTGGCCAAGGGGTTCCATAGCTAACTCCTTGTACCCCCAGTGGGGTCACTTGCTCATTTTCTTAAGAACTGTACTCTCTTTATTCTACCCATTTTCTTGAAAGGTCTCTGAAGAGCCCACAGCCATCCCAACTGTTCATAGCTTAGCCTAAGTTCTTAAGACTCCACCAGGTGTCTAAGAAACCTCTCCAGATGACATTGCCATTGGTAAATAAAGAGGTTCTGATAACAGAGGAAGCTACAGGGTATAGTAACAATCAAGAAAGAAACAACACAGAGGACCCATCTATCTGAGAGCGTTCCTTTTGCCAGTGTAGAAGAGGCCGCTAAGAGAAAATGCGACTGAAGACTCAAACCTGCTAGATCAGGCTTTACCGCAAATGAGTCAGGCATCCATAGACAGCCCCTTCCTAAGCTGGCGGTCCGTAATTAATCACATCTTACAGAATCCAGCTGTTACCACACAAGTTTGGCTCGGCAAACATTCTCAGCCTTCGAGTCCCGCACAAAAGGGTAGCTCAGGCGAGATGCTGGCAGCCGGATAAAGTCCTGCTTTAAGAGCTGCCATGAAACATTAATTGTGGGCAGAGAAGGGGTGGGACCTGAGGCTCCCCCGTGTGAAGCATGTAGGAATGTCGGAGCGTGATCTCTGCAGGCGACAGGCAGAACACTCGGCAAGGGACTTGCCCGTTGTCCAGAGGCAAGCCCCCTCCCAGGCACCCCATAACTCCCCCTCTCTGGTGTGGCAGGCAGGCTGAAGCTGGGCCAGGGGCGAGCTGGCTGGAGGTGGCTAGAAAAATCCACATCCCCGAAAAGGGAAGAATGATTGTTTGAGACAACTGAAGCTCAGATAATATCTGTTCTGGCTTCTAGGCAAGAACTCTCATATGGAGAACTTGGTGCAGCGCGTCGTATCCCTTGGTGGAGGGTACCTTACTCTGCCCCCGGCGCTTCCTGGTGGGGCTGCTGATACCCCCTGCTGGGCTATGATTCATGGCGCATGCCACTTTTAGCCTGCCTGTGGCATTTGTTTCCATGGCCATGCTCCAATGCACTTTTATTCCAGACTTCTGCAGCTTGCTCACACTTGTATATCAAGGCTTTCCTCCAGAGCAAAGGCGGCACGGCTTCTTTCCCCTCTACACCCATGGAGTTGCCTTCCCATCCATCCTGGTGTGCACTCAGTCCTATTTTCTCTGTTTCTGGACCATGCTGGCCATCCTCCCTCCTGCCCCGCAGACTCTAGTCCCTCCTGCCCCGCAGACTCTAGACCCTTTCTCTCTCTGTCTTTCTCTTCACCTTATGTTTCTAGTGGTTCCAGATTTAGGTTCCCCTGAGAAGCAGGCCCCTTGAAACAAGAGCTGAGGGAGGGGGTCTCCTTTGGGACAACTGGCTGATGTTTTATGAATCAAATAAATAAAAATAAATAAAATCCATTGCTCTGGGTTTTATTTGCCACCAAAATGCCCTTTGTCTGCACTATTCACTGAGCCTTTTTGCAACCCATGTGCTGTGTTGACAAGCACTGGTTCTATAAGCACGTATACTTGAAAGACTAATTCTAGTCTTAGAAAAGCATCTCCAGTTTTTGCAGGTCCTGCAAAGAACAATTACTGAACTCAACCAAACCAGATGTTAGACTGAACCTTTTTGTTTGTTTGTTTGTTTGTTTAAATGTGTATACCAGTTTCCTAACAACCACCCTGACAACACGTAGTGGGGGCAGGGGGGGTTAACAAAATATGCATCTGAAAGTTAATGACGGCCTGTGAACTCAAAATAGCTCTTGTTCCATCCAAATCACTCATGTAAGAGTAGCTTTTAAAAGCCAGTGAACAGAGAGCGCGCCAACGCTTGCTCATTAGAAGGGTGTTCTTCCTTTAACAGTTTCAAGGGGTTTCATGCAAAGCCCTGCCTGACAAAAGTTTGAAAACTCCCAACCTTAATGAAGAGCACATTTAATTAACTAATATGCATGTTGAGTTTGTGCAAAGAAATAAAAAATGAAATGAAAGGGGAAAAGCAGAGATTTAGATGTATTTCATGCCACAGTCTAAAGCAAAAGCGCACAATTGGACACTTATGGAAAACAGGGCTGCCCTATGGCCCTCAGCCCAATTTTATGTGGCCTTCAGCTTGATCTCAAAAGCCCCAAGGCAAGAGGGATCTGCTCCTTCCCTGGCATTTGCATTCTCCTGGTGAAGACTGGGTAAGAGATACAAAGGAAGTGCGGAATGACAGACAGACAGACAGACAGACAGACAGACAGGGATGCAAGAGAGAATGAAGCAGAAGAGGGGGTGGCCCTGCCTATTCCGATTCTGGATCTTCTCATTACTGTGGGGATGCAGCCTGCAACTGAAAAGACATTCCCCATCACAGACTGATAGAAAGCTTGGTTTGATAATACATAAGCTTTGAAGCAGCCAAGCTGTAAACCCTATTTGGAGGTGCTCCACTGAAAACTGTGGACATCAGTTCTTTTGCCAGCCATGATCCAGAAGCTCAGGTGAACCTCTGGGACTCTGATTTCATGCATGCTTTTCTGGAAGCAAGTCCCATTTGTTTCCAAAAGGGGTTACTCTTAAGAAAGCAGATAGAGAATTGTACACTTAAGAGCTGGCATAAGCGATTTCCAGTAACTCGCTGCAGCTTTCACTTAAAGTCCTGCCTCCCACCTGCAGAATGGTGCTGGGAGCTACTCCTGCAACCATGTTGGCAAGGCAGAGGGAGGGTAAAGGTCTGCGTGCAGACAGGAACATTGGAGCAATGTTGTCTGCAGTGAAAATGAAAGTTTATCTCCCTGAATCCAAATGAGGATTCTGCAGCAGAACAGTGAGTCCTAAGTCACATGCATTCTGTGGACTTGCAGACTGATTTTTCACTTTGGGGGAGGATTAGTGCTAATGCAAATTAGCTCAAGTACAACAGAACTCTGATTTAGAAAATCCATCTCTGTGAATTAGTGAATGATGGAAGAAAAGACACTTGAATAAATGCAAAACACAGGCAGAAGAGATTTAACAAAATCCACAAACTCCAAGTTGTAGATCCCAAAGAATACATGGGGATGTTGTATAATTTTATTAACTAAGTTTCAGAAAAGAACCTGAAATCTACGTATTTCTAGCATACAGTTGTTTGGTAAGACAAGCCAGCTTTCCATTCTGGAAGAAAAGTGCCCCATGTCAGTGTAATGTATTAGTTGTACCCAAACATGTTGCCAACTATGCATCTAGATTCAGTTCAGACAGTTCAGTATAAGCCTTTGAACTTAGACCATTTCAGTAGCTCAAACCATACTTTTATATTAAAATTTCATAGAACTCCAGAGGAGCAAAGTGGGTGTTTTCACCTCACTTGCCAAGTAGGAATTTAAAATCAGGGTTTAAAAAAATCATAAACAACCAAGTATGATGCCCAATACCTTGAAGGGTTGAAATTCACAAATTTAATTGGACTAAACAATTTGAGAGGGTTGCTCTCTTTCTTCTCTGGCTTTGCTTTGAAGGAAGTGATTGTCACAGGGATGCAGCCCTGGGTAACATTAAAGAAACAACTCCCAGGGTTTGTGTGTGTGCCTGTCTTACCTGCCTTCTTTTTGCATCTCTGAAAGTACAATCCTACGGATACTTATCAGGACACAAGCCCCACTCAACTCAGTGGGAGTTATGTCCAAGTAAATATGAATAGGATCAGGCAGCAAGAAACTGAAATAAAATAACAGAATGATCAGATTTATGTGCTTATCTGGTGGATTTCAAATGGACAGACACTGTTGCTATGAAGATCTGGCTTGGGAAAATTCATTATGCAAATCTATCAAAACAAATGCTGCAGATAACTAGAATGATGGTGTTTCTTCATATCAAAACAAAGATAAAAAAGAGGAGGAAAATGTGCAAAAAAGAGCCATTTCTCTCCTCCCCAAATGCCAGCACAGAACAGATGGAAAGGACCAAACTCAACATTACACCAAAAAAGCAAAGAAGTGTTTGAACATTTATTGGAGAAGAAAATTGTGACAGGTGCCATAGCTGTGTCAAGTATTAAAGCAAGTCGATTCTGCCTTGGGAAATAGGATGCAAAAAAAGAGGGAAAAAAGAAAGTTTTGATGCCTTCGACACATGGATGTTGTTCTTGGATGTTGCAGAGCAGCATAAAAAGACAGCTTGGCAGAGGCAAAAGCAATAGCAGGGAAAGCCCTTTTCACTCCCAGCTGGGAAGAAGCACTTATTGCTCAAATTAACGACATGCAGGTGAAAGGGAGGGGGGCAGAAAGAAAAACCACAGCCAATTATAAACAGATGATGCCTAATTTTCATCCACAGCCAAAATGCATAAGCCAGGAGCAGAACGTGGAAGCAGAGCAAGCGTATAACCTTTTCTGTCCAAGTGCAACCCCCATTTGGTTCTGCAGCCACAGTGGGCAGGTGTAAGTCTATGCTGCTGGATCTGGGCAACGGATCAACGAGTTCTGCCAGAGTGGGAGTTGAACCAGCTTTGCCTCCCGGCGGGCACACGTGATGTGTGGAAAGGGGTGGTTTGGATTTGGCTGGAGAGCCAGCGTAGGAATTCGAGGCGCTGATGCTGCTTGGATGCTTATGCTGCCTGGGCGCTTGTTTCTGTGACACCACAATGCCTGGCTGGATCTGTACATTTGTGAAGGTGAACTAAGCCAGATGTTTGTGACGGCACCCTGTGTGTAGCCTGCTCTGTCTTCCTAAAAAAGCTCGTCATGGAAAAGTTGCCCTTAATTTCCCAATAGAGAGAATAGGAAGGTATGGAGCAAGACTGTGGGAAGACAGAAGTGCCCCATCCCATCCCATCCCATCCCATCCCATCCCATCCCATCAACAGGGATGCCTCAGCTCCCAAGAGAATTCTTGGAATTCTGCAAGTGGGCTTAAAAGCATGTGTTTTCTTCCCGCACCACATGTGTTCATGTTTGCTATCTTAGTTGCCCATGAACATGAAAATACAGGCATGCATACTCAAAGCTTGCAAAGACTGCATGAAAACTGCAGTCCTCAAGCTGCCCGTGAAACACAGGCATCCCTACCTAATCATCAGGCAGAAAGGGTATGCTTGCATTGCCTCTGATGTTTCGTTAAGGCCATCTGCTAGCATAAGTCAGAGTAATTTAACTTTAAGTCATTTCCCCCTCTTTATTCCAGTCGTGATTATCACCATTCTCCTTCAGCAGAAAGGCTGAACAGATGCTTATAAAAGCCCTATGGCACCAGCACTGAAGAGGCCGCAGGCCTGGAATTTATAGCTCACTGGTGGAGCGGAGGGGTAAAGATCTCACTCAGATCTGCCGTGAGCCCGTCCACCCCCATCCCCCCGCCCCAGGATGCCAACCAGACTCAGACTGGATCCTTGGGAGCAGGTCCCAGCCCTGAGTGACTGCAGTTCCTGCTGCTCCTGCCTCATAAATTAGGGTTTCTGGGAAGACCAGCAGCCCTCGTTGGTTCCCGCCACTTGCCCTTTGGCAAGGGACTGCAAGATCTTGACAGAAGCCCAAAATGAGCTTGAGCCGCTTAACAAGGTGGTAACGTGATTTGCTACTACTCACTGCGCTGTGTGGCTCAATTTTGGGACGCTCCATTGCAATGGTGATGCAGTTCAGAAAAATTATAACTAAGACGACATGATCAAACATCTTGTGAGTGATGATTTTATTGCATATCACACGAAATCTAGGCAAAAAGGGAAAAAGAGAAAGAGAGAGAAGTAGTAGTTGTAACAGTGAGCTTTACCAGTGCTTGAAACAACCCTCCAAGGACAGTGAATCCCAATCAGTACTCTTGTTTTCATAAGGAAAACAGGTATAACTACCAGCACGTCCTTGGGAACATTGCTTCCTCAACAGGGGCAACTCTCCGCTCAAACATCTCTTCCTTGCAAAGCTTTTTCGATAAATCCCTCATTTCCTCTCCCTTTCTCAGCCATTAGGAATGTCACACTTGCTCTACTTCATTCGCCCCAACTTTTGTGCCCTGGGAAAAATGCTAGCCCGCCATGAGAAAGCCATGCATTAATTAATTCATTAATGGCTCCCATTTGCTCAAAATATCCACCAATAGGCAAGGCTGCCTGCTGTGTCTCTCCACATGATTTTCCAGTTTGGCCTGTTCTTCTTCCAGTTGGCCTCTGCCTGAGACAGGCGATCAGTTTTGCAGTGTTTCTCCACTGGGTTCGGTGGGATCATTTACCGATCTTCTGATGCAGAGATCTAGCAGCATGACTTGCTCTCAGAAGATGCCGCCCACCGAGTCTCTAAAGGAGTCATTGGTCTGTGCTTGCCACCTTCCAATGAAAGGTGAGGAGGGATTAATTGATCATGCTGAAAATGAGAGGTGGGTTGATTCCTTTAGAGAAGGGCAATTCTTACCCTTAAAAATCAAGCAAGTCTTTCAGGTGTATGAGAGAAGAGCATTTTCAAGTTAGTTTTCTCCTTCAACAATTAGAAACCTGGGAAAGTCTGGTTTTACACAATTCTACCTCTCTGTAAGTCTCTTGAACAAGTCTAATTCTCATATTCCAGGACAAGTGACAGTAATTTCCAGTTCCTCCAGTATATTAAACTGAAAGGATTCATGTTTATCCCATGCTAAACACCTGCAAAAGAGGCAGCTGTGTTTTTCAGTATCCTGCTTGAAAAGGGCAGGAGAGGGAGTGGGCTTCTGAGGATCTCCCTCTTCCTGTATAGCCTGATAAGGCTGAACAGTGCCAAAGGAACAGAAGCCTTGAGGGTGGCTCTATACTCTCCGAAGATCTATGGTCAATCGTCATGTGCGCATGGATGCTTTGCCCTGTGGACCAAAGTGTTCTCCCACTCTGACCCACCTGTCCTGGCCAAGTACCTCTACCTTTGGGAACCCCCCACAGGAGATCCCGTCACTGATCTCCCAACAAGAATCTAATCTGGCCATTCATTCTGATTTAAAGAATGGCTTTTCTTGATGCTAGAGGCCACTGGTACAAAAACATTTCCAAATGGATCGCTGATGATAAGCATATCCAGGGAAACTTCATGTGAAGAAGGGAGGGCTCCAGAAAAACATCTCCATGTGGCCAAATGACTGCAGAGCACTTTCTAGTGCTCCAGTGATACAGATTTGCCGCAGCTGCTCAGGGAGAAACACCCTGGCAGTTTTCCAATGTGTGTGTTGGGGGACATTTCCCACTGGAACTGTAGTTCTGAATGACGGCATCTTTTGCTGTTGCAGAAAAGAAAATACACTATTTTTGTACACCTGTATGTATTTCCATGGCCACAGGGAGGACAAGTCTGGAAATGTTTGAAGTGAAATTTGAACAAAGATGGAAGAAAAGTTCAGTACATCTTCTACAGAAAAGTAAGGAATCTGCCTCATCCCAAATTCAATGCCTTCAAGATCAGGGGTGGACTCTCCAGATGCTTTGGGCTATAACTCCTATAATCCCCAGCCAACATGATCATGGTTAGGGTTAATGAACTTTGTAGTCCAAATGTCAGTGTGTGTATGTTTGTGTGTGGGGGGTGTAACCAGGTTGCTTGCCCTTGGTTGCTCTTCTGGAGTTCTGGACAGGTGTCCTCCTCAGCCCAACCTGGAGAGCCAGGGACCAAATCTGGCACCTGCTGCGTGCAAAGCAGGTGCTATCTCGCTGTGCTATGCTGCTTTCCTGACCATGGATCTGATGACCAATAGTCCCAGACAGCTGGTCCCCATCTTCTCTGGAATGAGGACCTCTCCTAGTTTAGACTTCATGGAATCCAGGAAGCTCCTGGCGGCACATGAGCCTCTGGAAGTGTCATGCAACCATTCTGACTATGGTAAATTTCTGACCCATTCCAGTGTGCTATGGAAAAACTAACTGATAGAGTCCTGCCTAGAGAAATCATCTCCTTTTATGGAATTCAAAATTTCTTCTGGTAGATCTTGAGAGGATGGGGCAGTGTTGGAATTGTAAGTGAAAGGAGTGGGGGCCAAAGGGTAAAGGGTGAGAAGAGAAGAGAAGAGAAGAGAAGAGAAGAGAAGAGAAGAGAAGAGGGGATGGATTGTCTTGAGCAGATGCAGAAGTAATTTGCAAGATGCTAGTGTTGCTGTTCCTGTCTCCTGTTCTGAAGTATATGACTGAAGGCACTGAAGGATTGTTCAGGAAGAGACTTTGCCTCCCATTTAAGGCAGAATTTACCTGTTGGGGCATGCATGTATACATATGCATATATATTCTCCCACCCACAAACGTTACTGCATGGAAAATAGAAAACAGTTATGCCTAAGATGGCCTTATTAGTGCTGTAACAAAAATGATAGAAAGCTTTGTTAACTCCAGTGTTACAGAGGTATTCTTGCACTGAATCGCCCTACTTGCAGAATTGGGTGTTATAGGAACAGAAGGTCAGGCCAAGGGTCCATCTAGCTTCCTATGATCTACTCAGAGCAGCCGCAACAACAGCTTTCCAGGGTCTCAGACAGAGAGCGGTCTTTCCCAGTTCTTCCCTGGGATATCCAGCAATAGAACTAGGGTCCTGCCCAAACCTCTGAGCAGCAACAGAGTACTGTAAGATATATTTGTTAATTTCAGAGGTGCAGGTGAGTGTGGGCAGCCTGTTAGCCTTTTAACAGACTGCACTCTTAGGTCCTTTGGGGAGCTGTTAATCTGTCGGACACACTTGGCAAACAGAATTCGCAACCCTTGCTGCCACATGGTGATCGATCGAGCAGAGTTGCCTTACTTAGACTGAGGAGCAAAGATGTAGACAGACCAGGAATCTCTTTCTTTGCACCAGGTGGGGAGCCGTGCCCTTATCCAAGCCTTCATGCGGTCCTTTTTATTCTTAAAAAGAGAGAGACAGACAAAGACAGAAATTTAGAATGGACACACTGAGGCATCAGCATTCCTGGAATCACTGGAAAGGCTCTTGGGATACCTGCATTCCCATCCTTCCCCCTCAGACCTGGAGGCACCTTGTAGCCCTGCAAGCGGGCGGTCATCTCTGACCCGGACTTGTTGGATGTAAAGCAACAGCTGAAGCAATAAATCTGACTGTGCAGAGACGTGGCCCTTGCTGCGTAGCTCAGGTGTGGATAAATGATACCCAACAGTATGGGCAGCCTGCTCCATTTACAGATGCCACATAAAGAGGTAGGTGACTAGGGGGAAGGGTAGATTTGGAGAAATTTATTGCAGGGACATGCGCCGCTGGGCACAGTGTCACTTAAAGACCTCTCCAACATGGCGGCCACACTTGAGAGGTCAGTCAGCAGGAGAAAAACGCAGATGTCGTTGCTAAGGGAGAACAAATGTGATCATCTGTCTATCTCAGGTCATATCAAAGAACAAGATGCCAAGCTTTTACTCCATAGCAAAAATGGCATATGGCAAACAGATAGGGAGGACATTTGAAGAAAAGACAGGCAGGCCTTGTATTTAATATGCCAGTTACTACTATCCCCCCATCTACCACCCACCCCCAAAAGAAAGGATGAGCAAGAAAGTGGCACAGAATTCTTGCGGGTCTGTGCTGTGTAGGGCAATGCCTCTACGACGGCCTTCCCCAGGTTGGTGCGCTCCATATGTTTTAGACTACAACTCCCAGGATTCCTGACTATTGGATGTGCTGGCAGAGGCTGATGGGAGTCAAGGATCAAAACATCAGAGGGCTCCATGCTGGGGAAGACCTGCTCTAGGGCAATGCCCCACTTGTTCTCCAGGGGCAGTTCAGGATGTTATAATTCATTCATTCATTCATTCATTCATTCATTCATTCATTCATTCATTCATTCTCTATGCCACCCCATTAACCATAGGCTCTCTGGGTGGCTTACATCATATTAAAATCCACTAAAAGCATAAAAACAATACAATACACATACAGGGACACAACTAATGGGTGGGGAGTTATCCAGAAGTTTTTTCACAGAAACCCAGACACATTTAAATGCATAGTGGAGAGTCTGATGTGGTGAGTGTACTCTGTCTCAGAATCCTGAGTTCAGAACTTCCCTTAACCACAAAGCTCATGGGCTGACTCAGGGCCAGTTGCTATCTTCCAGCCTCATCTACCTGCCAGGGTTGTTGTGAAGCTAAAATTGGGGTGGGGTGGGGTGGGGTGGAAATGCATCATATAATCCACCTTGAACTCTTTGGAGGAAAGGAGGGAAATATATGTAATATATAAATAAATATCTCAACCATCTCAGCTGTAAGTACCTAGTTACTCCACTCCATCAGGGATTTAGCTTCCTGCTTTAATCTTTTTCTTCAGTTTTCATTTGTGGGAGAAAAAATGCACCCTTTGCACATTCTTTTCCTGGGCTTTGTATTTCTCTGCTCTTCTATATATTCTACGAACTAACCCGCAAGTTGGCACTACCATATAAATGCAGTTTAGTGGAAGTGAAATTTTACACCAGGCCTTTGTTCTGGTTTGAATTTCATTGGCCAAGTATTCTCCCTCTAAAAGCTGGGAAATGGCTCCAAAGCACAGGGGAAGCCCTGGAGGAAGATGTTGCTGTGAATGGGCTCTGAAAACCTCTGTGAGTGAGGAATCACAAGCACACAGTTAACTGTCTGGTGGAGAGAAGCCCCTACTGCCGCAAAATAGGTCACCCGTCCGAGTAATGTGTGAACCATCTCAATGGCTGAGAATTACAAGAAAGGCCCTTTCTCACATTAGGTTTGCAACATGGGAGGCACTCCAGAGTAGCATCTTGCCATGCTGTACGCAGCCCCACACCTAGGGCAGCCCCACACCTCTTGGAGACTGTGCAGAGAAGACCTTGGATGAGATCATGATTTGAGCTGGGGTTTCTGCCAAGGCATGGGCTTCGAGGGGCCGGTGCTGTAGCAATCCTCACCCAAGAATGCTGGGCTTGACAGTGGTAATCATGCAGGTTGAAAAATGTCTCAGAATGAGCTTTAATGCACAGCCAATCTTGCCCTGAATGGTACTTTGTATTTATGGAGGCTGAACTGCAATTTATATTTATGGTGCTCAGATCTTAAGCATGGCTAAGAGAACAGAATGAAATCAATACCTTTGGTGGAGTTTTGGCAGGCAAATGCAGCTGATTCAAAATATGTAACCTAGTTACAGCCTGATCTTGGAGTTCACAGAGGGATGCTCTGAGGGACAGTTGTTTAGCGCTGTGTTCAGATGCACAGGGAAAAATGACTGGATGAAATAATCAAACCAAGCAAAACTCTAATTTGTTCATGCTATTACATGGTTCAGGTCACAAGGATGTAAAACAGTCTTCTAGAAAGCAAATTAAGGCAAGTGAGACAAAAACAAATCAGAGAGGTTCTCAAGGGGACAAATGCAAACCTAAAGACATGTCAAATAATTTGAGCATGTGAATATTAGTCACAAGCTGGAAAATCCCTCTTTGTTTCAGCTCCGAAAAATCTGACAGTTCAATTTTGCATATTTATCAGGCACTCTTCAAGAACCCTGTTCATGAAACTAATTATTTTATTTTAAACGTAGCATCAAATACATTTCCATTCATTGGGGATTTATGATCTGTCCATCTATTAGTTCAGTGATCGGTTCAGATGATTATGCCCCCTTGCATTGTTGGAGGAGAGAATGCACCCCCTCCCCCCGCACCAGCCATTTGCAGAGTGAACTCTTTCAAAAATTTTGACATGGCACTTGGCCTGCCGGACAAGCAGACTTCCAATTCTCTCTCCTCAGCATTCATCCTTCACCTTATTTATGTGGGGACAGTGCGTTACTTAGGTCTACTTGGCTCATGGGGGCAGCCCATAGGCACACACCCATCAGCACTATATGCAGCTGTTGATTCAGTCTTCTATGGAATCTGAGCCAAACTAGACTTCCATGAATAGATCTCCCATATATTTAAGAAAATGAAGCTCTGTAGGTGGGAAAACCAGGGAAGAGAAAGTTTTCACACACACGAGGCCCCTAAGGGATGTCTTTACTTTAAAAGCCCCCAAAGCACAAATCTGGGTTATCTCTTTGCAGAACTTCCAACATCGCATATCGTTAGGTCCCGATAGGAGTAATCTGTTTTTTCCTGGTTCATACAGAAACACTAAAAATATAAAAGCTGGATTGACTTCCCAAAGCAAGGCTTGAGGACAACATAACAAACCATATTTATAGTTAATTGTTCTTGTTGTTAGAAGAACTAGTTATTTATATACCCTGAGAGGTCCTGTTGAAGTAAAAGAAAAAAACCTAATTGAGCAAGTGTGGTAAAAATCAGAGTTTCTATGAACAATGAGGATCCGTAACAAGTAGCATATGGGGATTGTCCCCACACTTTCATCTTGCAGGGTAAATAAACATTTCGATTTTAAACTAGCAAAATGCCTGTCATTATGAAGAACAGGATGTTTGCAAAGGGAGATTGTGGGGCTCTCTATCACAAAGCCAGAGAATCCAAAATGTATTCAAGTGACTCCATAGTTCTATGAATTCAATTTGTGAATTCCACAGTGGGCCGGCATCTCCCCAGTCATACCAGTTCTGTGGACCTCAGGGCCCTTTCCTTTCCTTTCCTTTCCTTTCCTTTCCTTTCTTTTCCAGAAATGTACACAAGTATGAATGCTACTTGAAAAGATGCTTATATATGCTTTTTAAAAATTGATCTCTATGATCTTTCTTCAGCTTCTGCTGTGTGGTACTAAGAAAAATATGCAAACTATTGCATAACTGTGAAAATTAAACACATTGTGGCTGACATTCTTGCATGCTTTTCTGAAGGGGAAATATTTGATGCTATCAATGAGCAGACAAAAGAACAAAAGACTCTTGGCAATCCACAAAACGTGCCTGCACAGAATGGATTAAACAATGTATACCCCTGAATGCCTGGATTCATCAAAGCCGAATCTGCCCATTTTGTTCACAGACACACTTTCAACCCCATCTCTTGAAGGGGAGGACCACTAGTTACCTTATTTGCCGCTGTATGAGCAACTGGCAAATGGTGTGCTGCCATTCCAGAGAGTAGAGCTCGACCCTTTAAATGGTTTCAGAGGACGAGAGGGTTTTGCTTCTGGGTTTCACGTGCTCAAATTATTTGACTGCCACAGATCACAAATTCACAAATACGGGGTTCACTCACAGAATATGATCTGAAAAGAAGTCTTTGGTAACCTGTCACAAACCGAGGGCTAGAAGGACAACAGCTGAAGGGAATAAAGAAGGCACTAAGCAAAGGCCTGCAGACTCTGTTGACTTATTTGTCTTTGCTAATGGCTTCCAAGCTCCCTTATACCGTCAGTATTCTAGTCCTCATCATAGAGCAACCACAGACCGAGTGGTCAAGGCACACATACAAGCACAGAGCAACAGGGAAAAGTTACCAGTCATTTTACTATAGGGATTGTAATTCATGGCAAGGCAGAGGAAGGATTCTCTCCATGTGTTTCACAATGTTCTTCTTTAAAAAAAATCATCTGTTATCAAGATAAACTCCAGACAAAACCAACTGCCTCCCATTGCCTTATTCCTTTCTGACCATAATTCAAGGTGCTGGCTTTACCCCTTAACCCTGGGATGTTTTGAGGCATGTGTAACAAAAAGAAAATTAAAAGGCCATTCTGAATGTCACAGCCAGCCAAGGCCTCACGCCTCCTGAGCACCACCACTTAAAAACGACTTGGGGGTGAGGAGGAAAAATGCAGCGACTCCAGCAAAAAGTCCAAAACATACGACCCCAAGAAGAGGGGTCACACAACAGGCAACCAGCTTCTCAGACTAATTAAGTGAAATGAACAGTTGTAGGGCTCAGGTTAGCATTTCAGGTTCAGTTGGAAATGCCATTTGTAAAAATAATATTACTATTTTACAAATGCTGATCAATGGGGCAGCCATATACTATCAGAGGTCACGAAGAACCAAACACAAGCCCCAGCACCAAGGCATGATGTGACAGAGTCTCAGCACTTTTTAAAAATAAGCCATAGCATCTTTCTTTTAGCTAGTAAAAACCAGACTTGTTAGTTTAATTGAATGGGATAAGTGAAAGAATATTCGGCTTGGCTGCTGCTTTGCAGCTAGGTAGCTCATTAGAGTCTGGTAACTGGTGGAAGAAGGTCCATTGTAATGAAAATGCTTGGTGACAAACTGAACTGTGGAACAAGGAAACTACCTCTCAAGAAAGTTAAGAGCAGCCTGGATAACAAGGACAAATGTATTAATGGTCCTTGCTTCTTTGCCCCTCAGTGGGAGGTATGTTTTGTTTAGTGAACAAGCTAATCTTTCACCACAAAGAATTGCTCTGCTCTCTCAGCCCTGCTTGCCAAATGTGGACTGATGTCCTACCTCTGTGGAGCTCCTGATTCCCAAATAGCAGCCAAATGGGCTTAATTAGACAGGGCTATTTAAAGCTATTATGTCCACCTGAAGTCCTAGCTAGAAGGCTTCCCTCAGGACATACAGTCATATCTGCAGCTTGGTCCAGATAATTTTGTAATCTGTATGGGTTCCAAAGACATGTATTATTCAGTGCATTGCTTGGTATTTATCTTCAGGCTTTGTAGTTAAATCAAAATGTGCCAGCAGCCCAGAATGCCCCTTTATATGTTTTTAGTCCAATTTTAATGACAGAGATATTTTGGGTTTGTGTAATTGTTTCAAGCAAGGCATTCAAAGTGTAAATGAGAGAAGCAAAAGGGGTCGGTGTGTCCACTTTCCTGCTCCCGTTTCTATTCAGTCTGTCCTGCAAGAGATGGCAACATGACTTGGCCATGCATCTGCTGACACAGGAAGCTCTAAGCAACTCAGGAGAGGAATATCTGGCTGAACAAGGCGCCTTCCCTTATAGAAACCCTGCTGATCCTTGAGATCTTCCAAGGAGTTCTTCTCAAGTGCACTATGACCAGTTGTGTGCCATCAGGTAGCAATGTTTAAGAGGGTCCTTTTGGTGGTGGCACCCTCTACATTCCTCCCACCATGCAGGGGTGGTGGAAACTTTAAACAACCTGTTGAAGGCATTCTCGTTTACAAAGGCTTCCCCTGATTTGTAATGGACTATGACACTGCTGCATTTTATTAATGCCAGTTGTTATGCTGTGCACTATCTACTTATTCTTTTCTATTGGTTTAATATTGTGTTATATATGCATTGTGAACCATGGGCAGCATGATCTAATGTGGCTGCTTGCAACCCTCTGGGCTCAGAGAATTACAGACCCCCTCTTGAGGATGGGAGGATTGCAGAGACAAAAGTCCCCTCCATGTTCCTCCCATCGTACAAAAGACTTGGATGGTTGACTTTGGCCATCTAAATATTTTGTCCCCGAGTGTGAGGACAACAGGCTGAGTCACCACTAGGATTATGAGCATCATGGTGGAGATCTTTCCTCCCTCTGAACTCCCCAGAATGTCGCAAGGTTGGTTTCTTGGCTGTGGAGCCACAGCCTCCAGGGTTCTTTCCATGCCAGCTGTGAAGGCAGAGGAGAAGGAACATATTCTGAAGCTGGAATCCCAGCTCCAACCTTGGAGCATGTTTCTGAGGTTGGATCAGGATCTTTGATTCTCCTGTGGCTATCTAGACTCTGTCTACTGGCCACAGAATCAAGCCTTTAGAGAATTTAGGCAACCCAGCCTATAGAAGTAGTCTCAACAAAGAAAATTGCTTATGCTTAATTTCTTTGAGTACAAACTGAGACAAAAGAATTAACATGTAAGTATGGTCCTTTAAAAAGAGAGAAAATGTTAGGCTGGCTCAGAGGAAGTTGGTACACATTCATATTCTTGTCTTTTTTTTTTAAAGAGTCCTTCTAACTCAACTCATGAAATTCTTCCTCTGTCTCTGTAAAGGACAGAGATGCAAGCTTGCTTACAATCAGCCTGATTGCTTTGAGAGTTCACATTATGTTCAAAGTGATGGCTCAATTATGTTATTCAAACCACATCTACTTCAGAAGACACACCTGGGTGGTATGAATAAAGATGTGAAAGAAGAAAACACTGTAGCAAATAGTAAACAATATGAGGAGAATCGGCAATCTTGAAATGCAAGCAAGGTCCCTATAGATCCAGATGTGGATATATGTACCCAAGAGCAACATTTGATGGATGAAACTTATGCTTTTTCCTTTTGATTTCAGCTGGTGTTGTGCTTAAAAATGACAGCACAGTCTTTAAAAAAACTCTTTGGGGATTCCATAGTATTGATATTAATTGATGTGGAGCTTTCAGCGCAACTAATGTACATTTAAGTCCCATAAAAAGAGCAATGGCAGACCCCCCCCCCCCGCCCCAATGCAGAACCCTCTAACTGTGGAAAAGAAGGGAATAGTTGGGAAGTCAAAGGAAAAAAGTTGCCATTATTTTAACTTTCCAAGGTTAAAGCTGAAGCTACCAAACAAATTGCAGAGTTTTGCAAAAACAAATACCTCAGTATTCTTCTGTGGGTCTGATTTATTTAAAGCAGTATTTTTTGTATAACTTTGAATTCAAGAACTCAATGCCAGAATTCTCACTGATTTAATGGTGGGAAGGGGATCCCCACAAACCCCTAGTTTAAATCTTTAATGAGATGCACTATAACAGAATTGGCACAGGTCCATAAGATGGATAGGTTCTAGAAAAAATCTCCAAAAAAACACAATCCTTTTGTTCCATCCCAGTATCTTTCTGTTGCTCCTTGTGCCACAGGGTTCCTAGTCCTAGTGTTCTTCAGCATACTTTTTAATGATTTAGATGATGAAGTACAATGAGTGGTAATTTATTTGCAGATGATACAAAACCGGGTGGAAACACCCTGGAAGACAGAATGAAGATCCAGGGTGATCATGATAAGCTTCAACAATAGGCTGAAAACATTGAGATTCAATAGGGACAAATGTCAAATTCTCCACCTGGAAAAAGAAACCAAATGCATCAATACAAGATGGGGAATATGTGGAACTGACAAAGAAAAAGATTTTGGAGTTATTGCGGACAACAGGCTAAATATGAGACAACAACGCAATGCAGATGCAAAATGGGTGAATTCTATTTTGGGACGCATTAACATAGCATTACATCCAAATAACAGGAAGTAACAGTTCCCCTATAATCTTCACTAGTCCAACCTTATCTAGAATACTGTGTCCATTTCTGGGCATCAAGATTTAAGAAAGATGCAGAAAAATTAGAAAGGGTCCAGAGAAGGGCAACAAAAATGATCCAAGCTTTGGAAACATTGTCCTGTGAGGAGAGACTAAGAGAATTGACATGTTCAGCCTTGAGAAGAGAGGACTGAGGGGAGACACAATATTCCTTTTATAAGTACCTCAAAGGCTGTCACAAAGAGGAAGGTCACTGCTCTCTTCTTGCTGTAGGACGCAGAAGAATCGATTCAAGTTGTGACAACCCAGATTTGGGCTAGATATCAGGAAAAGTTTCCCCACTGTCAGAGCAATACGACAGTGGAACCAGCTGCCTGGAGAGGCAGTGGGCTCTCCCTCACTAGAGACATTCAGAAAGAGACTGGACAGCCACCTGAGTGGGATGCTGTAACTTGGAGTCCTGCACCAGCAGTGGGTTGGAACTGGATGGCCTTCTTGGCCCCTTCTAACCCTACTATTCTGTGATTCTATGTTCCTACTGCTGCACCTGCCACAGGCTGTATAACCCTTCACAAATGTGGCTTGCAATGGTGAGTCAAACCGGCGGTTTAGTTCCAAGATAACTAAAATGCAATTTGGCTGCAGTGCTCCAGCATGTGAATCAAACCCACTGGCAACTGTTTCCTTGTCTGCAGTGGCAGCATCATTACCAGTCTGAGTAATACCAACTACACTATCAACACGGAGAGCCCTCCTGGACCAGACCAGCATAAGGCAAATTGTAACATGGAAAAACCCGTGGATGAACACTGCTGTGCTCAACTAAGCACAGTGTTAACTGCAGGAAAGCAATTCATGTGCATATTTATTGTCATGTTAACAGGAGCTGAGCAGGAAGCACCAGCCACTTTGGGATTACAGGAACAAAGAATTAAACCATCCCCGCCACACCGTCCCCCATGACAGGTCAGACTTCCTCTCAGTTCTTACTTGCCTAACTGAAACACAGAAGTTAATTGCATTCACACAATTAAAGTAATGTCTAGATCCTCAAGCAAACCTGTGTGTGGGTGTAGAGTTTAAGGCATGAGGTTGCTGAGCTGGAGTTCACTGGCATGTCCTACATAATTTTATTAAGTCTTAATTGTAACTTAGGTTGGTTAATTAACCAGAAACAAGAATTGTCTCATATGTGGTGTCATGCAGTGGTTGGATCCATCTGTGAACCTGTTGCTCTCTCGTGACTGAATCTCATTTGTGTCTGTTAATTGACTGGTGCATCGCATTTTTGCTTTGTATATATGTGCATTCATGCTGTAACCTCATCTTGCAAAATACTCACCCCCACCCACTGTACCTATGCATGTGCATGGATTATCTGTCTGTCTGTCTGTCTGTCTGTCTCCCTGAACACGCACACACTTTCACAGCCTACTTCACATATATTGAAGTAGGTTCTTGCAATTAATAAAAAAAAAAAAACCCCTCATGCCACAATCAATTTGCTAGTTTTAGGGAGCCACAAGACTTGTAATTTATCAGCTGCATGCTAATACAGCTTCTCTTGTCGAAGGTGTTCCTAAGAGATGCAGATGTTAATGTCATGTCTTCCACCTGTACTGTGGAAAGGAGTTCCAGTCCCAAGAGTCCCCGAGTGCCCCTCCAGGAGCCGGGCTGCACAAGGAAGGATGTCTACAGGTTTTTATTTGATTAGTCACATTCTGCATCTTCTGGGTGCCCAGGGGCCTTGTTCCTTCCTAATGGATGCCCTGTGTAATCTCTCTGCCTGCCTTTGATGGAGTGAGACGGGAGGTGCCTGTCAGCTTACAGTTCATTTCTTTGCAATCAGCTGCGTGTGCTCTGTGCTGCTGCACTACACTGGAATTTACGTAAGCCTGGCTGTCATGTCCCAGTGCAGATTACAGGTATTTCACTGGCAAGCGGAAACACAGGGAGGGCATAATCTCAGTTGTCTAAACAGCTCCAAAATGCTGTTGATTCTTCTCTGGCTTTACTCCCACCCATTGCTTTCAACTCATATTTTCTAAGCAGGCCTTCCCTAGTCTAGGAATAAGCAAAATTAAAGTGCTGCCTCTCCATATTGAAATTAATGCAAAAACTAATGTTGTTCCATGAGACTCACAGGCCAATTCCTGCTCTGCGACAGGAATCTGCAGTGGGTTGTAGTAGCAGAAACTGCGCATGTGAATTTGAGGGCCATCTTTGCAGAAAGTCACATCTCTTTCTAGGTTTCTGCTAACTGCACATGATGAACAGCAGAAGGCAATCCACTTGCTCCGGTTGTGCTTGCCATAGTTTGGCAAGCTATGCGGCAAGACCCATGGAGTTCTGGAACTCTCTTGACCTGCTTGGCCTGCAGGATGGGAAGGTGGGGAAAGGAGACCAGTGGCAGGTGTCAGCTATCCATGCTCCCTGCAACCTCATGCACCATCATGGGCAGGGATGGGTTGTGAAGGAGAACAGCACGGCTGGCCCTACTAATAGGGAAAGCGAGGCGGCTGCCTCGAGGTGGAGACTAAGGGGCTGTGCGCAGCGGCAAGGTGCTGGAGGACGGCGCTGTGCCTCCAGAGCCAGCCTGCTCAGGCGCGAGGGTGGGTGTGTTCCCAATGTCCCTGCTGAAATAAGATTACACTCAATGGCCGGTCTCTGAATTACAGGTCTGCTCCTGCATTTGGGATGCAGTGTGGGGAAGTGCTATCCTATTCCTCACTGCAAGCGCTGAAATCCTGGGCAAGAGCTGAGAATAAAAGACGCCCACAGCAGCCTGACAAGGCAAGCTCTCCGCCAGCCCCACTCATCCCTGAGTTCACCAGGCACTAAGGTGAAGGGGTGGCTGGGACCTGCGAGATCACTGCATGGGCTGGTGAAACAGAGCCTTTCTGGATTCCCGCACCTTCTGCCCTGCAGCAGAAATGAGGAAGGAGTGGGTATTTAATTCCTTCATTAATGTACTTACTGTATTTATACCTTGCCTTTTTTCCTTCCCAGGAACACAAGGTGGCTTACACAATTCTCTTCCTCCTCTCAATGTTATTCTCACAATAAGAATAATCCACCATAATTCTCACAATCCGCCATACTGCACACATGCACCATTGCTCCATTTTATGTTCATTTAAACATACAAGATTGAGAGCCGAGAAACGGGACAATCTGGCCTGCTTGCCGTCACGTACCAAGTTTCCCTCGTCATCCGGATCATCACATTCAGGAAGTGGATCCTCCAAGTGCAGCTGTTGGATCAGGACTCGGGAGGCCGTTTTACCGTTGCAGTCTTGGCGCTCTGATGCAGAGCTGTGGCTACTGTGGATGCTGCTGGTCCGGTACAGTGAAGGCACCTGCAGGGTATCTTGGAAGTCAAAGGAGCCCTTGGTTTCCAGGGACTCCATGCGGTGAGGTATAGAGCCATTGATGCTCCCGGTCCTGCTGGACTGCTCTTCCTCAGAGCTTTCCCCCTCCTCCGAACTCTGCTTCCCATCCCCTGACAGAAGCGACTTGCGCTCTCCGCTTTGGTTGCGGCGCTTCAAGCTGGGAGCCCGCCCGATGCTGTTCCAGCTCGACCGACGGCTGTTCCAGCTGCTTCCTGCGCTCCAAGGGCTGTGTGGAGAGCTCCGAATGCTCATCTGAGGTGAAGCAGACATAAACATGAAAAAGTCACCGTAGGGCCATAAACAATCACTCATTCATCAAGGCCTCCAGACATGGCGCCAAGGGCATCAGCTCAAAATGCAGGGCATCCTCTGGCAGGTCTGTCACACAGAAACAACCACAAAGGCCGGAAAAAGCAGAGTATGAGAAGACAGCCAGCCTACATACCGGGGATTTGAGATCATATGCATTAGGATCCATGGAGATGCTGCTAGCTCTTCGGGAATCGTAGCCCTGAGCCACTTCTCCATACATGGCACTTTTTGGCATGGGCATAGGCGTGGCAGCAGTGTGAATGATGAGTGGAGGGGTCAAGCTCTTCTTTAGCTCTGGGTGGTCACAAAGAGCCATCACTGAGAAAAACAAGGCACACTTAGTCATACCCTTTAGGGAGATACACCTGAATTTCATCAGGCCAAGACTATGGCTGACTTTGCCCTGAACTTCTATTTTCCGTGATGTTTTCCTCATTCTTCTACCCTTCTAATGTGACTGCCTCAAATTTCACTTTGCTGTGATTTGTCTACAGGCATTTTTCTACACATGAATTACACATAGCAGCACTCTGCTTGTCCCATTCCCATTTAGAGATATCATTCTCATTTAGACCCAGTCCAATTTCAGCACAAGTCCTTCAAGGACACCCTCAAAAATAAGGATGCCTGCCTGAGCACAATCAGGTCCCGCGGTATCCATCTTTTCTCTTGCCGCTTGAATCAGGGAGGAGATTGACCCAAACCCCATATTGTCACCAGCTGATGAGCCATAAGTCATATTTAAAGCCTTTTACAGTTTGAAAAATCCCCTTAAACATTATTGTTGCAGGGTTGCTCCAATAAGGACCGTTCTTGTCAAGATATTTTGTTCCCTCATTTTGTCTCATTCTCTTGAATCAAATCACTTTAAGTGTGGCTGCCCTGGAGTCAGATGTTCAGGAGAAGCAAAATCCAGCATTCATACTCAAGTGGAAGAATACTTTTTCTTGAAGCAGCAAAAAAATCAACATTGTTACTTACAGGCAGAATTCGAAAAGTTTTTCTTAAGTCCACAGTCTTCTTCCAAACTACGGGGGAAAAGTTCCCCCTCAGAATCGGACTTAGTAGCATCACCCTGGAGCAAAACAAAGCACTTTAGTAAGCAGGATGATAGAGTCACGTTAGCTCAAAGTCCCCCTTCTGCATAAAAGGACTCCTTGCCCCCACAACCAAGATCATCACTGTTCCACTGAAATTGTTACCACAATGGGACACCACCTTCCACAGAATGAAGCATGCACATACTTATACCGCATCTATTTCACTATGCGGTAGCCAAGCCCGGTGCCCTCCAGATGTGCTGCACTGCAACACTCATTATGTCCAGCTGGCATGATGGGAACTGTAGTCCAACCTATCTGGAGGAACAGCTGAAGGCCAAGGGCAGAGAGGCCACAGGATTCCCAAGCAACTGAAGACTTGAGTGAGGCAGTAACAAAATGCTGGATTGTCCCATCCCTCTGGAATCTCTGGTGGGAGCACAGCTCAGTCCTGTCCTGGAGGGGGAAAAAAAGGCTCTCCCACAAATTACCTTCCTCCTTAAGGCATCTTCATCCCAGAGACCCACCACTGTTTCTGCTGAAATGCAGGTACAATAGCCCCGATTTGAATCAGGAACCTGAGATTGTATCTTGGTGATTATCCTGGGTGATGGAACTATGAGGGAATGTATTGAATGTATTGATAGAAGAACAGACACTCCAGCCCATTGGACAACCTCGAATCAGACTGGTATGATAAATTTTTATAGAGAACAAATTCATTTATCTGAATGCCTTGAAGGAGTACGATCTATTCTGTCTAGTTAATCACAGGTTTGAATAAATGGGAATGTCATCCTACAGCACTGATTCAGGCTTTCTGACTATGAAATCAGATGATTTGGATCACTTGGCTGTAGATAATGGAGTTTTACCACACTGGGAAGCCTTTTCTAATGAATTAGAATGCTACTAGCTGATAAAAGCTTTCCCTATTAGGAAGTTAGCCTAGAGCCTCTTTAATTCTATATTAAATAATTCACTTGTTCATTAGCCTCTGCCATTTCCTTCACTGACAGGTTTCTTAGAACAGGCTTCATTAACAAAGTTCCCTCAACACCTTCCTCTTTGGTCCTTTGATCTAATTCACTGGCACATGTGGTGTTGGTGTTGATAGGAAAGTATTAACGCTGAATGAAATAACTAAATAGTTAAGTCAGGAATGATGTATTTCAGAATGATTCCAGTTTGATTTCCTGAAGAAATCATAATTCTAGCAAAGAATAGCCCCCACTGAATTTGACCTGGTTAAGGAAAGAAGAGAATGCAGTGCTAAGAGAGAAGCCAAGCCAAACTGTACTGTAGCTAGAACGTGAGGAAAGTAAGACAACAAACAAGTCCAACAAAGTCTACTTTGCTATACTAAGAAGCATCGGCTCCCCTGATGACATTTGGTGCTTGGGCAAAACATGAAAAGCAGAACAGGCACAAGGAAGGGAGGGTAATTTGCGACTGCAGACTTCTGGAAATAATTGGCAGTTTTGCCTGATTAAAAGAGTGCAGGGCCACTTCATCAACATAAATGACCTTTATCTTCTCCAATTAAGTGTGTGTTTGTTTACCTATGTAGATGAGCATATCTACATAATTGTATTTCTCTCCAATCAAGCTGTGGTGTTTTTTCACAAATGCGTCTTCATCAGAGAATTCATAAATATGAAATTCTGTGCCTTCATATCGGTACCAGTTCCACATGACCTCAGGTCTGCTCAGAGCAGAGACATTCAATCAGCTGTTTTCATGGTGGGTGACTGTAAAGGGAGGTATCTCTAGAGGGTTTACTCAGTTAAGATGGACTTGAACTGATGAGATGTTGTGACACAGCATCAAGCTGACTTTCCTCTTCTGGGAAGTTTGTCGGCAGGCATGCTACAAATTGCATGCTTCCTGTAGGGGAATGATTAAGCCGGGCTAGAGCAGTGTTCCATTAATCTCTGCAATTAATGGATTAATTAATTAGTAGTTTGGACAGGGCCATATTTTTCCAGAAAATAAGTGATGTAAAAGAGACAAGGATAAAGGAATGTTTCTTACTAGATGAAATGCCTATTAGTTTAAGTATAGAAGCATCTCAATTTTTCATGATCAACTAAAAAGTTACACCAAAATAATTTGATTTAACAGAAGACATGACCTTTATCTCTTTTGTATCTCTTAAGATATAACCATGTAAAATCTTAACTGAACCTGTTCCTTGTGACATGATGCCCAGTACTAACAGCACTGTGGCAAAAAGCTTCATTCAGACAATGCACTCAAGACCAGTTGCCCATTAACAAAAGGTTATCTTATTTAGTAAATATAAATTGCTATCTTAATTAATTACCCCCTCAAAGACCACCAACATTTATGTGCTTCAAAATCCATATGGACAGAGTATGAGGAGCTGGACTTAAGAGTGAGAAACTGAAGCAGCTGAATGGTTATCTTGTGTAGTTTATGATGACCCTGATGGAAGGCAACCTTTAGCCAGCCCTTCCTGCCATTCCAGCTTGGCACTAGAGAACCTCAAGCAAGTGAGAGAAATTACTGGGTGGATCTGTGCCTATATGGAGTTGCTGAACATGCCAATGCAGTAGATAAACAGTGCCAAGTGTCCCCTGCAAGTAACCATTTCAGCACAAATGTTTGCAGCCAAAGTACTATGCATGTGACAAATACTCAGCAGCAGAGGTTAAATAAATTAGCTACTCATTAAAAAAGTGAAGTGGACTAAAAACCTTGAAATAACATTGCAGTGTGCAGAACTGGAATCAGGTATGCTTTTTATGACTTAGTTTGTGTTCCTAGAAAGTGTTTTAATTGTTAGGAAGTACTCAGGCTGATTTTTTCTAAATATATGTATTTCAGGTGCATGTGTATCCTCCAGTATTTATATATAATCTCGAATACGCAGAAAGAACCAGTGGGGTGGAGGGGAGATATTTTTAATTTCTAGCTGAACAGCACCAAACCCCATCTTTTCCTGAGGATAAAGCATCTGTGCCATAGCACACACCAGCACTCTCTTCACTATTATAAGCACTAATTTTAGCTGCAGGCAAGCATCATCCACCAGGGCTCCCATAGAAGTTATTACCTGTTTTTGAATTCCTAGTTTGCCTTTCTGGATAAAAATGGCATTACATGAGCAATTGTAAACTTCTTTCTTTCTTTCTTTCTTTCTTTCTTTCTTTCTTTCTTTCTTTCTTTCTTGGTAGAACCAAGAGTACTTTGAATGTGGCACATGGTTACAACATCAACATCCTTTCATCTAAATAAAAGCCACTGCTTTCGATATTGAATGGACGTAGAGAAAAATGGGAAGAATAGGCCCAAGGTAGGAAGGAAGCGTTGGTGCCACACACGGCAGTAATGCAATGCACATGATTTTAAAGGTAAATAGCAAGGTGCAGAGTTTCCCGATATTAGCATTTGAAATACTCAGTTTTGTAAAAGTATGTTTATTATTTTACATTTAAAGAGGCTACAGAATATTGTTAGCATTTAAGTCTACCAATACTTCACAAACGTACATAGGAGTGAGCTGGGTGTGCAGGGAGGGAGCATTAACGTCTGTTCCAATCTCTCCCACGTATCCCAGGCCTGAGAATTTCACCAGGGGGTTACAGTGGTATGCTCAGGCCCTCTGAACAAAACTGCCGATCTTTTCTTTTTTAAAAGGACATGAGCATTAATTGCAGCAGCCTCAATTCTAGTATCCAATTTCCAGGACAGAGTGCTCTCACACATCCACAAAGTATGCTTGATTTTAGGTCTCCTCTGTCTTTGATGGGTTTCTCTCTCTTTCTCTCTCTCAATAACAGGGAACTAGACCTGACATGAACAGGGTTAAGGGATTGTTTGTAGGCCATGGGGTGCAATAAAGAAAATGTCTTGGAAATCAATATGGAACTTATTTGCTCAGAATTCCCTTTAGGCAAGTGGGCAATTTTTCAGTAATCTGGGCCTAATCTATTACTCCCTTGCCACTGGTGGTATAAAAAAATTAGCAAGTTGAAGTAATAATCCGCAGCTTCCATGAATCAGAAAGATAAACCTATATTGATAAGAGCAATTGGTGCTTACATTAAATGCAGGCAATCTCCAGTAGTCCTGGCTCAGCCAAATTCTGGCAATATAAGAAAGCCACAGGCAGCGTGGTGCGGATGCCTAGCTATGACTTGGAGAGCCCTGGGCCAGGCAGGCAGCTTGACTGTTATGTATGCCGCCCCGCCCCCCCAAACTTCGCCCCCCTGTTGGTGGGGACAGGACACAGAGACATCTGTAAAGATGATGTTCACAGGCAAGAATCGAGAACAGGTTCCCAGTTATTAGGAAAGCTCTGTTAATTCCCTCAAAGGAGGAAGAGACTTAAAATCAAAGCCAACTTTATGAGGACGACAACAACTTCAAAACCAAACAGCTACCATGATGAGAACGGTGGCTATGATGTGACTGTTCACCACAAAGAGAGGAAGAGGAAGAGACAACTATCAGACAATGCTTGGGGTGTTCATGCCAAGATCTTACGTACCACTGACGAGTCGACAGGCAGCTGAATACAGCTTAACTGCCTACTCGCGGCTTCCCGCTTGGTGATTTCCTGAAGTAGAAATGAGGAAGGAGGGGTGGGAAGGGGGCAGGGAGGGAGGGAAGGTTTTACACATTTCAACATCAAAATTGAGAGAGGATCAAGGGAAAAGATATAGATATAAAAGGATGAAAACAAGAAGGGGAAAGCTGGAGAAAAGGAATGCACCCATTGGGGTCAATTTCAGTGCATGGACAAGCAGTGGAACAGGCCCCTCTCTGGGCTTCGGTCATCCGATGCTCCTGCTGCAGCTCTGTGCAAGCAACAGGCCGCTCAAGCTGCTGAACAGCCCCTTATGGAAGCATAATCCTTACCTTTAAATTTAGGGCGCTGACAGATTTATTAACAAAGTATTAGTGAAGTATTAGAAGGAAGCAGTCATATATGTTTTATTGCTCTCTCACACAGGATCCAAAATGTTTCACAAACAGCAACCTCCCTTCTCTCCCACTTTATATGACAAACCACTTTTATAACTCAAACAGTTTAGAGAGGTAGTTTTTGGTCTGGCATGGTGTGTCTGCTGTCTGAAGAAAAAGAAAGTTAAAAAAAATCCTGCTGGGCATATTGGTGCAGTGGGCATGCCTAAACTAGTTCACTGGGCCTTGGCTGCATTCAATTCTGTTGTTAAAGTTCCCTTAAGAAAATATGTAGGTCCCAATAAAACAAGTGGGAGTGCATAGCACTGGGCCAACATTTGAGTTAAGACCAAATAAAGCAAGTTTAAAGCTGGACATCTCCAATACGGAAGGGAAATATGTGTCTGTTGGAGTGCAGTCCCCCTCCTGCACCACCATTGACTATACTAGCTAGGGCTGATCGGAGCTGCAATCCAACGAAATCTGAAGTACTCAAGTTGCGCATCTTGAACTACAACGTTAACTCCAGTGCTGTCACATTTAGATGGTTTCCAGCTTACATGTCCAGTAAGGGTGAAGTGAATGGCCTGAGGTGCAGCCCTGTTCAGTCACAGAAAAAGGCCCACAATCCTCAGCATATTCCAGCCAGCTATGTTGGAGATTGTGGCCTTTTTTCTTTATATACTTGCACAGAACTGTGCTCCTAGAGAGTTTTTCTGTTCCATTTCACACTAAATGCCTATTTGACACGTTAAAAACCTGTTTTCTTATTTAAAACATTTATTGGCTGCCTTTCAGGGCAGGAACCCTCAGAATGAGGGATACTACAGTCAAACTCACAGAAAAAATACAGCAATAAAACCAGCACACATTCTGTAGAACAACACACACCAGCTTAAGACAAAACCTATAACACACAATTGTAACAGGAAACCCTGTTTGATAAAACACAGTCAGAGGAAAGAGAAAGTAAACAAATGTTCAGGGCTTTCCTAAAAGCCTGCGATGATGGGGCCTAAAGGACCCCCTCTTGTGACAATCCATTCTAGAGTCATGGGGCCACTGCAGAAAAGGCCCTCTCTTGTGCACTCACCCACCTAATTGCCCTCCAAGATGGCCAAATGAGAACTAGCATCATATGGTGGCTCAGTCTGTGCTCAGCTTCTTGTGACAAGTGCATGACAGAAAGGGAAAGCCAATTCCTTCAGCGTTCTGCAGCGACTTCCCAACGCTCCTGAGCTTGAAAGTGCAGGTGGAGCTGCAAAGGTACCTGCTTCCTGGTCATTCAAAGAGGTGTGCCAGAGGGAAGGACTGATCTTTGCATTATGTCTTTTCACTGAAAGTGACAGAATTGCCATTCAAAGACCACAGAAAACAGTAACACTCTGTTAGCTTCTGTTTACTTGGGGCATGTTCTTGAGACTAAAATATGAGAACCTGTTAGATGTTTAGCTTTATTTTACAGTATACTCCTGCTATATTAGGCTATCTTGTTGGTAGAAATGTGTTCTGTTTAGTAGCATGTGTTATACTTGGGCCGGGGATAGGGCATTTCAATGTTGTATTTAAAAATGATTGTCAAAATGAAATAAAAATACCCTGTGGGCAAAATATCCAGTTCCTAGCAGAATACATGATAAGTTCATTCAGTTTCATATTCAAATGAGAACTGGAATGTTTTTCTACAATTCTGGAAATTGAGAATCAAATTTCGATCCCCACTTCTTATTGAACAGATTTGATTACTCTGGCTGCACCTCAAGTTTCCATCTGCACAATGAGGGCAAAAATAGTTCGGAACATCAAAGCTGGTTATGCTGCTTGTTAATTCAGCCACATGTTGCTGTTGTACAAAGTATTCATATTATTTTCAGTGTGTTGCTGCAAACACTTAACTTTTTCTCGCCTGCCATTGTTAGTGATGGATTCAACAGGGTGTGTGTGTGTGTGAGAGAGAGAGAGAGAAAGAATGAATTTCTAGGTAAGCCCAAACCATTTGAAATCATCACTAGTTAAAATATGGATCAAAACAAAACAGTTATGTCTCTGGAAGCACAATGAGAGGGGCTAGATGATCACATCTCAACTTAATAAGCTGCGGTATGTATTCGGTTTTTTTGCTGGTGTATGCACTTCCTTTACCCCCCTCTCCTTTTGAGCCAATATTCAAACGAGCTTCCCATTTTGTCCATTTGGAGAAACTTTTGCTTACATTCTTGGAATAAGCCAAGAGATCAAACCAATGGTGAAGTTGGGTTAACTTGACTGGTTCTGAATCTGCTGACCACAGTTTCTGAGTTTGGATGAAAGACTTCCCGGATGGTTTTCAACTTCCACAAAGGGAGGAGCAAAAGGGATGCATGTAAGAACTAAGATTTCATATCTCAGCATATTAAAGCAAGGTATGTTTATCTGAATGTGAACATAACAGGTACTTCATCAAACTCTCTTGCAGAAACACATGGATAAGCTAGGAATACCAAAACTGTACCATCAGGAATGCAGTCTAATGGATGTTTACACTGAAAAAGTCATACAACTCCCAGCATTTCCCAAGCAGCAATGCTTGAAGTTTTAGGATTTCTTTTTGCCCACACATGCCTAAGATTATGCGCTGAGTTTTAAAGGATAACTACATGAACTGTGGTTAAATTATGTGAAATGTGCTTTAAGCCCAAGACATGACCAAGAACATTCCAGAGCTATCACTAGATGATCACTGAAATAAATTATCATTTTTTTTGCTTCTGTTTTGGAGTTAGTTATAACAGACTAGTTAGCCACAGCCTGACAATCAATTTCGATGTTCAATATTTACACAAAAGTCTAGGAAAAGTTGCCAGTCCCTGCTGTCCTTACTCACAGGGTAACTTCTGGTAGGGGACAAGAAGTTAGAAGAATAACCCAACATTCAAGAGGGACAGAAGAGGAGGTAGCCTCTAAGGATTACCAGAGACAACCATCAAAACTGTAGGGTACATGAAAGTATTAATAATGGGAGAACAGGTTTCATATATTGGTATGAAGTCCCTTCATCACTGATGGATCATTCTCATCAAAAGCCAATGTCTCTTTTTTGGATAAATCTCCCAGGGCAGAGACTTTGGAGCTCACACAGCCAGTAACCCTGCATTTCCAGGTCTATCAAACATAGTCTTCCTCACACTCCTCATCTGGCGCACCTTATAACTGCTGCAAGTTGAGACACAAAATTTCCAAATGAGAATGACTCTCAGACCACACATTGCAATCAAAGCCCAGTCATATTGCAGGACATGTGCAATGTCTGAATCTCTTGTATTTAACAAAGGGGGTGTGTGTGTAAGAGCATCCTCATTGGTTTATATGCATGACTGCTGCTTAGCAACCAAAAGGTCCTGCTCGGTCTGGCACTAAAACTAAACAAGTGTTTCCAGAGTTGAAAAAAGGCACTTGATGATCACAAAGCTAAAACCATCTGTGGCACTAGAAGCAGCGCTTGGAGGCAAAGTAGGTGGGGAGAAGGTACGAGCTCAAGGAACAAAACTGTCTTTGGGTTGTGCGATAGGCAAAAATATAACACTACTTTTTCTTTTCTTCTTATGGAAAGATTTCTTTGTGTATGATGCATATTAAAAGGAAGGTACAACCCCATGCAATTTAAATGCACATTAATTTTGGAACAAAGATTTAAAAAGAGCAATAAATGCTAAATCTGTATACATTGACATAGTTTAGGGATAGGAAACTTGTGGTCCTCCAGATATTGTTGGTCTACAACTTCCATTATCCCTGACCACTGGCCATAGTGTCAGGGACTGGTGAAAGGTGTAGTCCAGCAACAACTGAAAGGCCATACTCCCCAGTCAAGTTAGATATTTGACGAGTTTGGCTGATTCATATCAAGGGATGTTATATAACCACACAAAGCTAAACACATTATGTTCTGTATATCTGATTCAAATGTAGGGGTACTATTATCATTCCAGGCTGCTAATAACAAAACAGAAGACTGAACATGAAATAGATTGACTCTATAATGGAAGCCACAGCCTTGAATTTACAAGAGCTGAGCAGAGCTGCCACAGATAGGACATTATGGAGGGCTTTCATATATAGGGTTTCCGTAAGTCGGAGACAACTTGACAGTACATAACAACAACAGCAACAAATTAGTAATTGGAAGCAACAAATATTCCAGGCAAGTTGATCAATACACTCCACCCTGGATACAGACATGGTCTAATCATTTGACAAAAGCCAGGAGGTTGTTTTCTTTCAGCTGCCTGAAGTGTGAGGCATCACCCAGTTGTCAAAAAGAAAGCTTTGACTACTCATAATGGCCTTCCTCCATTATCTAAAACAAAAACTCTTCCGTAACACTCGGACATGGCCATGATACCAACAGAAACAACATCAGTGAAATACAACAACCTGGAAAAGGTAGGATTAAACAGAGACACTGTAGCTACTTTGCCCTAAGAGGCCTCAACACACCTTCTTCTTAAACTGCATTTGAAAAGGTACATAAAGAACTTAAGAGGTTTGCTAATTGGGTTTTTATAGTGTGAATGAATAGAATAGAAAGAAGAGGTGACAGACTTGAATAGTTATTATTCTCTTGTCACATCTCCCTTATCAAAGTCACTTTAATTTAGAAACTGTAGTATTAGCTGCTGCTGAACAATGCTGTAGTATTAGCTGCTGCCTGCCCAAAGCCTTGAGAAGAGCAATGCCACCTTAATGCCTTCACCACTGACATTTCACTGCATGAAGACTAGCTTTTTGACCACTAGCCTGGGATGCAGGCACAACTATTTGATGGCTAGTTTTTGGAAGACTCGTACATATTGTAACCTGGCTTCCGGAGGCCAAGTTCATCACAAAGATTTGCTTTCCAACTACCTGCTGAGCGGGGCAGAGAAGGGCTTTCATTCACAAAAACTTGTGAATTTTTTGGCAGATCTGTCCATAGAGAACAGGACAAAATTGTACTGATAAAAGACATCAACATGTTGCTCTTACAAAGGGAGGAAAACATTTGCCAAGGTACTCAGCAGCAAAACAACAATACCATCAACCTCCTTTGTGTCTTGGCTGTACATTTATATAGACAGGCCAATTTTTAATCTGGCTCCTCAATGCAACATAGCTTGGTTTGAAGGCTATTACATTCCTTCCATCCATTGCTCTCTGCTTTATCTATATTCATCCCCATCATGCTTTGACCTTAGCCTTTGATAAACTAAAGAGCCTGGTTTATTCTGAAGCATTTCTGGAGGAAAGGAAGACAGTATTATTACCTCTCCCTCCTTCCTTTTTAAAATGCATTTTGCCAATCCTAATACAAATGTGGATTCTGACTCTTCTGTACTAGCTATTGTCTAAGGCATGACAAATAAATTATTCAAGGTTTTACCTCTGTCTGAAAACCTTCTACCAAGATGGCAACCAACAAGTTAAAGAGAACGTAATTCCCGAATGTCATGAGGGCAATGAAGTATAGGGCAGCCCAAGAAGAGGTAGAAGCCATGCCATTGTATAGGACTTTATTCCAGTCTTCTTGAGTAAGTATCTGGAATGAAAAAAAGGACCATGGAATGTGAGACAGTAGCACAAAACATCATTTTTCATTAACCTTGAGTTGCTTTTGCTAGCCTACGAACAGGTGCTCATTTTGCGGGGAGCTTTATTCCCCAAGGATAAACATTTTATGACTAGGTACTTTAAATCACTGGCTTTGTTTGCAGAGCACTTATTAGTTCTAACAGCATAATTTCTCCTGCCTCCAACAAGTTCTCACCATACTAGAAGGATTCAGGTCTTCACAGGCATCGTCCGTGAGACTGTGAGCCACGAATGTGCAGCACTGCCCTCCCCGGCAGCGTGCAGTCCTCGTTCTCCACTGGTCGAGAAGCAACGCTCACTCCTGACCAATGGGTGGGCTGCCACAGAAGGCTCCCGACTTCTCTCAGGGGTGTCCGGACAACTTCAGTGTTTTCCTAACCAGCTGCTGGCTTCACCTACATTTGGGCTTTCTCAATCACAACCTATTTTTTAAAACCTAAAGTATTTCTCTGGTTTTGATTTGAATGTTCAACCTTTCTCCCAATATGCAAGATCTTTGTGCGAAGGGACAAATAATCTTCATCCTTGCAAAATTATGAGGACACAAATTCCCATTTGTTAAAGGCAGTTTGACTATTTGAGGAGACACCTCGGCTATGCTGTCCTTGCTCTTAAGGAACAGCATTTATTATATTATTTACTGTCTTTCTTACAAAAGATGGCACACAAGACAGCTAGCAATAAGTCCAAGATTAAAACTGAGCTTTGATTAAACCAATCATGAAGATATATTGAATAATATAATTAAAACCATCACAATAAATAAATAAATAAATAAATAAATAAATAAATAGCATCCAAAAAATTGGAATAAAGCCCTACAGCCACAGCCAGCTTAAATGCCAAAGGCCAGGCCTGAATGAAAATGCCCTGCTTGCTAGTGGAAGCAACAGAGAGGGAGCCAACAGCCTGCCTTGGCAGAGAGGTCCACGGTCTGGGAGCAGCCATTGCGTCCCCATTGGATGTGCTTCTGATGACAGCAGGACTGAGAGAAGGACCTCCCCAGACCTCTTAAGGGTCATATAGGAGAATATGATCTTCCAGATAGCTTGGTTCCAAGTCATATAGGGCACTTCACTGTAAAGATTGACATTAATTCCAAAACACCAGCATTTCAGATATAAGCCAACTTATAAGCCTGAGGCTTTTGCGCAAGGACAGCATATAAATATTATAAATAAACAAACAAACAAACAAACAAACAAACCATCTGTTTCTGTCTCTGATTTCTGCAAAGACCCAGATTTCCAAAAAGTCAACCTTGTAAATCCAAGCTAGTCTGGGTATTATATTTTGTGGGCAGATTTCATGAGCACCCCCCACCCCGCCCCATCACCCAAATCCTCAATGGTTCTCTTGACATTCTGTATGGAAGTTCAAAAAATCCCAAGAGGTCTTATTATGAAACAGCCAACCCCGACTCAAGTATTACCTGGAAAACAGTAACGATGGCCCAGAGCAAGGAGTCGAAGTTCTTCCTGTCTGGAAGAGTGTCTCCATCTCTCTCCGAACCAAACTTACAGCCAAAGAGATGCATCCCAAGGATACTAAATGCAAGGGAAGGACAGGCTAAATTACACATTCAAGATTTAACTAGAAAGAGAGACTCTGTCATATAAGCTCGTAGTGTTTAGAGCCAAGTTCCTCATTCCCCACTCCCACCACCCTCTGCAAGAGGGATAAAAAGTCCAAGTTCATCCATCTATTTTCTACCAGCTCTCAGCATATCTTGTGGCAGCTAGAAACCGAAAGTTCTCATGTGACCCCAAAGCGAGGTCCATGCATTTGAGACCTCTCTCCTTAGGAAGACTGGTAGATCCGACCCTGGAGATTTTGAATGCTTCCAGAGCCAAAAACGCTTTTCAGCTCAATTCAAATTCAGCTCTAAAGTAACTGCAGTGAGCAGCTCATGTAGGAAAAGGAATAACTACAAGTTTTCAGAATACACAAAGCTGGGGCATAACACATTCAATGTCCTTCACACTTAGCAAACTTATACTAAACATCTGCCCAGCCAAATAAAGGGTCACATATCACCTTAAAAACTTGTGAAAAACTTGTGTTAAGTATTCACCTGAAGATAAAGATGAAAAGCATGAGTAACATGCAGAAGGTGGCCACGTTGTCCATTGTTTTCATGAGAACCACCAGCTGGCGTTGGAGAGCAGGCATGAAACGGACCAGCTTCAGGACTCGCATAAGACGGAAGGTCCGTAGAACAGAGAGGCCTCCGCCCTGCTGTCCCACTATCTCCCAGACACTAAGGAGCGAAAGAATAATGTTGTTGTTGTTGTTGCTAATCATTTCATTTCTATACCGTCCCACAGCTGAAGTGTTCTGGGCGGTTTGCAATAATTCATAAAATGGACAATAAAATGCAGTAAAACCTTAAATTTACCAGGCATTTTAATAATCAACTAAAGATTGGTTTAAGAACCTGTTTTGATGGATGTTCTCAAGCTATGATTACTGTATAAATTGTGTTACTTTTTGCTACAGCCTTGTTGAGTTGCTGTGCTCCATGTACTCTGTTTTTATTGTTCTTAATGTTTTTATTCTGTTTTCTACTGTACACCACCCAGAGAGACCCATGGGCTATGGGGCAGCTTATAAATGTAATAAATAATAATAAAAATAATAATCCTCTTGGACTGTTTTGCGACATAGAAATATAAAATAAATAAATAAAACATAATGCAATTGGAAAAAATTAAAAAAGTATAAACCAGCTAAAGCAAACAATAAGGAACGATGACCCTGTAATACACCTGGGATGGGTAATTCCCCTTCAAGACCCTGCCATGACAAAGAAGGGGATTACTCACAGTTCAAGCTAGCTAACAAACTTCAGGGTTGTTGCTTAATGGATTTTGTTAAGTTTGTTGTCTCTGCTTTGCAGATGGGCATGCAACTTTTGGTCCATTAATGGAATTCAATTTTTTTAACCAGAATGTTGTGCACAAATACATGCTTCTGCTAATGTGTATAGTTAATACAAATTAGTACTGATCTGGGCATTAGCACAAGCCTGCCCAAAAATTAAAACAGCAGCCTGCAAGCCTACAAAATCCACATCACTTGGAATTTGGAAAAAGCCAGTATGTTGTAGGATCCTCAGGCCAGATTCTGAATCACATGTGACCACAAATAAATCCACTGTGGATCCCTCCATTCACCCCAAGTGGCCTTTAATGAAGATGTGAAATAGGGATGCTCACAGGATGCTTCCTATGACATGAATCAAGATCTTCAGACCTACATATAATTGTCATAGAAATATGGGGGCTCAAGAAACAGACATTTCCATTCATTCATTCATTCATTCATCCATTCATCTATATTTATTATTGAATTTGCATGCCATCCACTAATCTCTAGGTGGCTTACAGTAAAATACTACAAACAACAATAAAACCCATTAAAATCACAATAAAAAAATTAAAAAATGGATATCACAGTTATACCAAATAAGCAGAACAACAGCTATCAAAAATAAATAACAAGTTAAAGACTGTCCGTGGAAGCATTCAGAAAAAAGAAATGCCTTCACTTGACGTGAAACTAAGTTGGCGCCGGGCAAATTTCTCTGGGGAGCCTGTTCCATAGTTGAGGGGCAGCCACCGAGAAGACCCTTCTTCTATTTACCATCCCCTTTAACTCCTTAAGGGACGGCTCTTTTAAAAGGACCTCCTGCCCAGATCTTGATGGATGGGTAGGTATATATGGGAGCAGATGGTCCTTTAGGTAACCAGGCCCTAAGCAATTTAGGGCATTATATGTCAACACAAGCACATTAAATTGGGCCTGGGTTACAAATGACAAACAGTGTAACTTATATGAAACTGGTGCTATATGGGCCCACTTGTTAACACCCATCACCAACTGCATGGCCCAGTTTCGAACCCGCTGAATTCGCCAGACCATCTTCAAAGGCTGCCCCATGTCAAGCGCATTACAGTTACCAGTGCATGCATGACTGTGGGCAGGCTGTGTCTACCCAGGTAGGGGTGAAGTTGGTATATTTGGTGCCCTGGGCACTGAGACCACCTGGGCTTCAAGTGATAGTGTGGGGTCCAGGAGCACCTCCAAGCTGTGAACCCTGACCTTCAGGGGGAGTGCAATCCCCCCCAGGACAGGGCAGACCTCCAACCTGTCAGAACAGCTGCCTTCCAACAGCACCTCTGTCTTGACTAGATTGAGTTTTCAGCCCATTACCAAGCTCAGGCACCAGTTTAGGAGAGGCTGCCTCATCTGGATCAGCTATAAACAAGAGGTATAGCCTATGACCTCTCCCAGCAGTTCATGTAAATGTTGACCAGCATGGGGGATAGTACAGAGCCCTGCTGAACCCCATGGTGGTTGTGCCATGGGGCAGAGCAACCATCCTTCAGCACCACTGTCTGGACAGCCAGGTAGGAGCAGAATCACCAAAAATCAGTGCCCCAAACTCCCACCCCAGCCAACCTGTCCAGAAGGACACCATGGTTGATGCTGAGAGGGCCAGGAGAATCAGCAGGGTCACACTCCCCCTGTCCCTCTCCCAGCAAAGGTTATCCCACAGGGCAACCAAGGTTGTCTCTGTCCCAAACCCTGCCTGAAACCTGATAGAAACAGATCTAGAAAATCTGCTTCATCCAAGAGTACCTGAAGCTTCCCAGCCACCACCTGCCCCAACACCTTGCCCAAAAAGAGGAGGTTTGCTACCAGACATTAGTTATTGACCAAGCCTGGGTCCAGGTTCAGCTTTTCTAGGAGTGCTCTTATCACAGCCTGTTTCCCAGATTCAAAGTTAGGCTTACTGGAAACAGTAGGTGAACTTTTAAATATGGACAAATTAATTCCATATTGCACATATTCCAACGTTTCCAATGGCTTTAGGATTTTGGAAGAAAATTTAAGTTCTCTCTCTCTCTCTTTCTTAAATGCCTGTGGACTACTATGGCCTGGGGATGGGCACAGAATGCCTCCGTTTCCCAGCTCCAAGGCGGGAGGTGGTGTTCTGACTTTGGAGGTAGGAATCCATGGTACAGTCTCCCTCCCTCCCTGTTCCAGCTGCTTCTCCAAAGAGAGGGCCTGACCTCCGAATGGTAGCTAAAGGGGCATTCCAATCAGTGGGGAGGGTCGGGGGCTGCACTAGCCAGGATACAAGCTTTCCCATATCTCCACCAGCCCACATCTTCCCACATCCCCTGCCAGCTAAAAGGCCAACAATGAGCTTCTAGAGAAAATGCAGAGCCAGAGATGCAGGGAGGCTGAGAGAGCCTCTGTAGCTCCTCCCACTCTGCAAGGATGGTTGTAAGCAGTGCTTTTTTTGTCACAGAACGCACCGGAACGGAGTCCCGGCACCTTTTTTCGATGGATTTTCCAAGTTTTAAAAGTAACTTTTGAAAATTTGATGTTTGGTCCACGTGGATTCGAATCGCCCTGTCGAGCGTAGCAGGTCGGCGGCAAAATCATTAAAATGGTGCACGCAGGCTGCTTGTGTGTCGAGTCCGATGCGTGTGTGCTTCGTCCGCACTGGTTGTGATGGCGCTGCTCAGTTTGTGGTGCTGCTTGGCTTGTGATTGGTCGTGTGGTCGCTTACTGTGGGTGGCGACCGTTATGTTTCGTTACACAACTGACGTGTGTGGGTGGGTGTACAGTGATTGACTACGTGTGAAAGGTAAATAATTTCATGAGTTCCGGCACCTTTTTTCTTACAAAAAAAGCACTGGTTGTAAGCACCTGGGTTCACTGGCATGCGAGCCTCAAGAGCACAGGATTGCACTTTGGAAGGGCCCTAGAGGCAAAAAGAAGCCACTTGATTGGTATAGGAACAATATGAGGAGAAATACTCCATCAGTGAGCGAGGGAAGTGCTAACTAATCAATTCCACTGGAAAGTTGAGCAGGTAGAAATAACTTATAGTGACACGTGCACTTTCATAAAGCAATTTGTGCTAACAGGCTACCCTGCTGTATACCAGGTCGTCCACTACTTGAAGGGCCAAACCTGGTTCAAAGGTGCAGAACCCTAAGAAGGGAAGGCCTGGAGACCTTGGACAGCAGACTGAGCCACCTGACCACAGTCCTCCTTGCTACAAGGAGATAAATGGTTGTTCCCTTTTACATTATAATCGCTATTTCTAAATTTGTGCTTATAATATATAGTAACAGTTATAAATCTCATGGAAGGCTATGCCTAGTTTCATCTAGTTTTGCATGAGGTACTTCCTCTCTTTTCATGTGTAAGTGGACACCCTACAGGTTAAAGTAGTTAGTTACATATGTGGTAGCAATTCTTACTTCTTCTGCATGAACCCTGCAAGGAAAGAAGCTACCAAACATTGAATGGATTCTGTTGAACAGCTCCTGTCCACAGGAGACTAGAACCCTTGAAGTCTTCTTAAAGGAAGACGCAAATGGAGCACTTGTGTTTAGTCATGAGAGCCAAGAGGCAACACTGAGGGTTGTAAAGTTTTCACAGCAGTTCTGGAACTCATATTTAGCTGTGTACAATATCTATATATCACTCCACATCTAAGCAGAGTTTTTTTTTTTTTTAGGAGCTGCTGAAAACCTCACAATGGTGGTACCTGCCTGACCTTCAGATGCAAGGACTTCCACAAAAATGGAGCTGCTACATTGAAGGCTTTCCTCTGGGCGGACTCCAGTCAGACCACAGGTCCACACAGAACCTCCAGGAGCATAAGCAACACATGAACAAAGGAACCAAGATGCCCATAAATATTTTGGTGTACTCTTACCATTTTCCTGCAGTGTTATTCTGAAGTCTGGTTGGGAGAAATTACCCAGATGTTATGTAAAGGCAACTGTGTCAATTACCTGATCACCACAATGATCCCATCAAAGATATTGTATGGATTTTTGATGTAACCAAAAGGGCCATACACGAGGAGCTTCAGAAGCATTTCTAGAGCAAAGAGGCTAGTGAACACAATATTGCTGATTTCCAGTGCATTGGTGAGTTCTTCAGGCTACGGAAAGACAAACAAAAATACAAAGATGTATTAATGGGTGCTCAGATAGACCAGGAAACTCCAAACCACGTGAATGATATTAGGTCATTTAATAATACACTCATAACAATCAGCAAGACAAGGCTAGACCATCTCTGGTCCATAAGGCGTTTCTTGCAGTTCCAAACCTGCTTTTTTGTATATCCAGAAATGATTCCTGAGGCAATATGAACAGCAAATACAAAAGGGAATTTGGTATTTAAATCAGATCTCCCCACTGCTAGTGACAAGTCTGCAGTAGTAAATTACCAACAAGAATTTAAATTAGTCACAGTAACATTACAGATTTTGGAGGCAATTAGTACAGCAAGACAATTAAAAGGGGTTGATACTGCTGTCCCACAAAAAAGTAATATGTACAACTCAGAAGCAAATCATCCTCTACTTTATCTTCATATACAGTCACAAGTTAAGAGGCTTCAGAAACTTAATTGCAATATGAAATCAATAGTTTGAATAATGACTAGTGATTTTCAATGCCCTTCTCATTTTTCAGCATGCAGTTTGAGATCTGGTCTCAAAATATGCATATATCATCCTTCACGGAAATTGGTTCCAAGGCAGTTTACACAGATAAAGTATCAAAGGCAATAAAAACACATCATAAAAGGCAGATAAAAGAGAAGTATGGGCAATATTTTAACAACCATAACATTTAAGAGCTTGGGGGGCAGGGAGAAAGGGTTTGCCTGGTGTCTAAAGGAAACACTGTGCGTTTTCCTGGGAAATATGTTCCATACATGGATCCTTGCTCAGATTGTCATCTTCTTTACCCCAAAGGAGGAGGGAGCAGAGGGAAGGGCAAAACAACAGCTGTGTTGGATCAGATCAAAGGCCAGTGTTTGGTGTCAATGCAAAACCAGGCTGTCCCATTATTTGTCCCAAATCCAGATAATTTATAATCATATTAAAAAGAAATCTGTTTCAGAAAAAATTTCTGGAAGAATCTACTACTTAACGATTCTTCCACTGGCTCTAAATTCGCTCCAAATTCTAAGTCTGTCAATGAGCAGACAATGGAATGAAAGTCACCTGAACATCTTTAAAGCAAGTGCAGAGTGGCTGTTGCTCTATTTGCATATGTAGTTAAAAACAGATTTGTCTAACTCAACATTTAGGTATATGAGGATTCCATTACAAGCAGGATTTGCATCAGAATAATGCAGGGCAAATAGGAACCTATTTGGTGTTCTGGCCAACCAGCCATATTTTCTTTGGCACACTCCGTTCTCTTCCCCTTTGCTCCTTAGAATCATAGAACAGTAGAGTTGGAAGGGGCCAGGAAGGCCATCGAGTCCAACCCTGCTGTTGCAGGACACCACATTACACCATCCTACTCAGATGGCTGTCCAGTTTTGCACTGAATGTCTCCAGTGTGGGAGAGCCCACCACCCCTCTGGGCAACTGGATCCTTTGTCAGATTGCTCTGTCAGTGAGGAAACTCTTCCTGATTTCTAGCCTGAATCTGGGTCGTCACAACTTGAACTGATTATTCTGTGTCCTACACTTTGGTATGAGCAAGAAGAGACTCTGTCCTCCTTCTTTGTGACAGCCTTTCAGGTACTCCTAGAGTGCAATCATATCCCCCCTCAGTCTTTTCTTCTCAAGGCTGAACATACCATGTAGCCATTTCTCTCAGTATCTCCTCATAGGGCAGCGTTCCCAAACCCTAGATTATTTTTGTTGCCTTTCATTGCTCCCTTTCTACTTTTTCTGCATCTTTCTTAAATCTTGGTGCCCTTTTCTCTCACCATCACCCTCTCCTCTGTGAAAGTCTACAGACTATGCCCATCCTTATGGGGCTGTTTTTAGTTGATTCCGCCCCTGTTTTGCATGCTTTTTTCTTCAATTTTTTGTGCTTCCATAATCTTGGTTTTTCCTTCAGTCTGCTGATGCCTCCCTCTTGTCTGTAGCTGGTGCCATTTTGGTTACACGTGGAATTGGAGAGTTGAAATGTTAATTAGTATAGCATATGATGAGGATGGCAGCACAAACAGGAATAGTCAAAATCTCAAAATGAAAATGCATTTCCTATGGAAATCCACTGCTCTGTGGTGGAAAAACGGGTTGAATATGAAATTCCTCCTTTCAGTGTCACATCTTCCTCATTAAGACAAAGTACTTGCTCAAGTTAGCCCAGTCCCAGCCTGTGTACTGTAACTCAAACGGTTTCAAAGTTCCATAGCCAGACAGGCATATTTATAAAAAGTATTAAAATATGCTTAAGTCTTACCAAAATAAATTGCATTTGGGCATCTTTTAAAAGCCTGAATGCAGAACTGTGTCTCTATTATTGACCATTTCTCAACACTCCAAGTCACCACAGTGGCTGAGAGCTTGAGCAATAATGAACATCAGATGGACCATGTCAGCTAATTTCTCTGGGACACTGTCTGTGTGCACTTAATTGTCTTTCCCGGTCTTAAAGTCTTCCTACATGCACATCCGTTCTTTTGCCACTCACTGCAGAGCTGGAGCCAGACAAGTCATGCTGCCACCATCCTGTCGCAGAGTAAACTAAGCTGACACTTATGAGAGGCTGCTGTGGCAAAGCCTTTGAGCCCCTACAAAGCAACGCATGTGGGAAAGGCTTCCCTGAAAGAGCATTCTAGGCAAAGGAACTGATGCGCCCATACAGACAATGCTGTTTGTGTATCTTTTGCAATTTCCCCATTTGAACTAGTTTTCGTTGCCATGGTGTGGAACACAGTTCACGTGCTTCCACCATCTGAGGTGGGTTTACTATTGCTGCCATGCTCTTTAGATCTCAGTTGCTGATTCTTCCTGTGGTTTATGATATGTGCCCAGAAAATTGAGTAGCACTGAAACTCTAGAATACTGACACGATCTGGAGCTGGACCCAACAGCACCACTTCCGCTCTTGTAATACACACCGAGGCTTGCACAGCACAGGCTAAGCCAACCTCGTATGTCAGGGGAGTGAGGGACTGTGAACCAGACGGCAAAAGTGCTCAGCTGGTAGAACAAACCACGACTACAGTCTTCCACCACTTGGGCTGTTAGAATCCCATTGAAGCTGATGGGGGTTCAGCAGAGTGCTGAGGAAACGTTTGTCTTCTGGCATACAGGGCCAGCCCTTTCGTGAGACGGGACGAATCCTCCACCTCAGGCTGTACGGAGGGAGCAGCAGTGAAGCATGTGCTGCCTCCCAGCAGGAGGACCTGCCGCCTGTCCACATGCCTTCCTCTTCTGTGCCGCTTCTGCTCCCACGGCATCTCCCGCCCCACCCTCCCTGCTGCATGGCCATCGGGATCCGCTCAGGGCAAGTGGTGACCTCCAGGGACATCTTCTTGCAACGCCTGGCTCCAAGTAAGACCGCTCAGGCCCAGGCTTTTGGGCCTGGCCAGCTGGCTAAAGCGCTGTGCCAGACAGGACTGACGCAGCTCTTCAGAGAGCACAGCCATCCTGCAGAGCGGGCAGCGGCAATGCGAGAGGGCGGTGCATTCAGACAGCTGGACGAGGGAGGGAGGCAGAGGCAGGAGGTGGGGGGAGACAGGCAAACCTGACACATGGGCCAGCAGGGAAGGGAGACGGACGTGATGGGCTGGACTGGATGGGGTGGCAGCAGTGCAGGCCGTGGTGGCGCATGTGCTTTCCTGCCTCGGTCTGTAGGAGAGCTTGTACACATGCTCTGCCTGCATGCACACAATGGCAGCTTTGGCTGGGAAGTGCCGAGATGCTGCCATTCCCCATCTTATTCTGCCTTGAAGAAGAAATGTACGAAAGCTTCTAACTCCGTAAGTCGTGGATTTTTGGTCCCCTGCCTCTTCATTAAGCATTTGTGTCTGCATCTGGTTGAATATGTAAGAAAAATATGGGAGGGGGTGCAGAAACTTTATTTGCTCCCAACCTGGCTGAAACAAGACGAGCAACTACCTCCGCAATATTCTGGAGGCTGCTTCTTTGTTACAGATGTGGATGTGTGCAGAGGGCTACTTTCAAGGGGTTTTGGCCAGAAGCCCAGTTTGCCGGATAGCATCTTAGATCTCTTTGGAAATCTAAAAATTTGGGGCCTCTCTAAACATTCCTGGAAGGGGCGGGCGGGTTGCGAATTCTGAACATGTTTAATGGGCTAGCTGCATTTGGCTGCTCTGTTAAACCACATTTTGCTTTGCTCCTTTTAAACTCCTCTGAGCTATCCCTTGCTGCTGTGATACTGGGAATTTTGGGGTGGTGTAAAGGGGAGTCGGTAGGGGGAGAGAACCTCTGACATGGTAGGCAGTTCCTGAGAAGCCCCCTCCCCCTTGGAGGGTAGGTAGAGCCCCATTTGCTGTGCTTCCCCCCACTGTTATCCCCCTTGGCCTGCTCCCCAACTTCTGGGAAAGCCATTGGCCTCTGCTCACGTGGACAGGCTGTGGAAGAGCAGCCTGCACATTTCCCAGCCGCTCCAGCTGCTGCTACACATCCATCTTTTCACGCTGAAGACTGCTCAGGAAATAACTGAACAGAACAGAAAAGAACACCACGCCAGCCTTTTAAACGTTCACGAGTGTCCTCCAAAATTGCAGGCTGTGCAGCGAGACAGATCCTAGGCAACTTGGCGAGCGACTCCCTGCTGCCTCATTATAGGCGTCTCTGGGAGGGGGGCGGGAGGGGCAAGGTGGCCATTATGAGGTGCATAGATATCCTCCTTCTTGCACATTTTTTGAAAAGCATGTTTGATATTAAACACATTTTTCATCTAGAGTCAATAAACCTTCCCATTCATCTACTCAGTGTCTACAATTATATATATATGTGAACTTGTGTGGCAGGCAAGCTGTGCTATAAAGCAATTTCAAACAGCCTTATTAAAACATGTGCTCTGAATGGGGAAAATATCTTATTTACCATCTCAGCAGTGCCACGGGAGTTGGCATGCATGCATTTTCATCCTGGAGGCTGCACTTTTCCAGAAGCAAATACGGATGGTGCTCGCAGCAGAAATACTAATCTTCCCTTTAATCTATTATCCTACTAATTTCTTATGCAGTTTCTTCCCAAAATGTCACTCAGTCTGGCAGTTACTACTCTTTGTATTCCTATAGGAAATTATGCATCAGAACTGTCCAAGCTTAATTCCCAGCCTGTGAAAGAAAAAGGCCACTTCGTTATATTCAGTTTAATGTGGCTGTGAATTTGCATTTATTCTACTAGGTGGCATGGTTTGCACACCTGTTATGTCATGGCGCTTTCATGGAAGACTTCTCTTACAGTAAAGCAAACGCCGCAAACAAAGGAACCCTCACTGCTCCAAATGCTCCATCGTTCTTGCTGCTGCTTTCCGCAGGAGAACCCCTTCAGTGGTACAGATTTTGTAGATATTAAATCAACTAACAGCAATGCCATTAACAATGCAATCCAAGGAGGTTGCCTTCCATAACCTCAGAACTCAGAGGATGATGGCCATTCTGTGGAGGCAGAAGGACAACAGGCTAGAAGGTCACCTCCGCGCTTCTCCCACCCTGCCAAAAGCTTAGATGGCTGTTTTTTGCTGTTTTGCAGAGGCGGCTGGGGCATCCTCAGGACACTGCATAAGCTTGGGGCGCCTGTCTCTCCTCCAATGGAGCCCCACCTCTGATGTCCTGAAGCCTGCACAGGGTGGGCACCGCAAGTTCAGAGGTCAGAACTGGGACTCCAAACAACCTTTGGGTCATGAAACTTTGTCTTGTGGTCATAGGATTGCATCCAAAGAAATTGGAACACTGACTGTCCAAGCAGACATATCAAGAAGAGTCTCTGCAGTTGTTTCTCTTAATCAGCAAAATGGCATGATAGCTACTGCTTCTTCTACTTCTGAGTATACTCCATTGTCCAACTTCTGCTGCAATGCGCACTGGAACTGAAGGCTGAACAGTCCCTGTGCACAGCAGAGGGCACAACAGACGTCTTAACTGAAGGCTGGCCTGCAACTACCAGGCCTGAAAATTACAGCGGCATCAGAGTGATATTTGCCTGGCTACTGTAGAATCGTTTCCTGCAAATGCAGGGTGATTCCAGATGGGACTTTTCTTGTGCAATCCCTCCGCCTTCATGGAATTTTACAGGGGTCCAGATGGCGCTGTCTTTTTTTTAATTACAAGAAAAACAAAAATAACTGCAAAAACGTGTTTGTGTATGTGTGTGTGGGGCGGGGGGGGGGGGGAGAACACAGTGGGAAGGGTTTTACATTTCCATGCCAATATATACATTAATCTAAGCAGACCACATCTCTTAAGAATCCACCCAAAACTAATGTCTTTAGGTGATATGAAAGGTAGCCAGAGCAGTAAGAGCTTCACTAGGATAATACTCTGTTCTTCTGCGACTTGGTCCAGCTTTCCAAGAAGAATGGACAGAATGGCTGTGCAAGGTCTTTTCACTGGAAGCACTAGAAGTCATCCATCTAGAAGGACCTGAGAATGGCTGCGACTTGCATAGTTCCTTGTGTCAGGTCAGGCTTGTGCCAAAAGTTGTGCTGAACAGAGGCAATGTATCTCTCATTAATTTTATCTGTACCTCACTTTTCCCTTATTAATTTTATTCGTACCTCACCTTTCTGCCAAATTATGGCACTCAAGGCAGCTACCATATTGCTTAACTCACACTCCCTCTACCCACTAATATATAATGCTAGCCTCTTTATTTAATTAGCAAACATATTTATAAGACTTACAAACTAAGCAAAAAGCTGCTTTTGTAAAGCAGACAGATTTAAGATGCAATAATATTACTGAAAGGCTGGGGTGGTACAACTGTGCCTGCCTAATCCATATTTGGCAGGAGAAATCAAGATGGTCCTGACCCAAGGAAGCCCTTCCAATTCCAGGCTCTCTCTTCAGTCACTTGATATATAAGAACTTATTCTCACCCCAAAGGAGTTAAAGGGTACTTCCAGATGGAGGTCTCCTAGTACTAACAGTCAAAAGTAATTCTGAAGCTATTCCAGCTTTTTCTCCTTAGCCAATTTTCTGTATTAAGAAAAAATGATGAAAGAAGTAGCAGGAAAATGTGGGAGGGTTGCAAATGGAAGATATCATGCTTCGTACCCCTGTAAAATGAGGCTGATAAATTGCTACTGTCAATCTACCAAAAGTATTGGTCACTTATTACCATGTTGGATTAACTTCAAGAAATGGAGTCTGAAAGAAAAACAAGAGATCATTTGTAGCTCTTAGGGTATACATCCAGCATGTGGCACACAAAACCCTTTCCTTTCAAAAAAAGGGTTTCAAAAATATTATATAGTAACTTGAACTTTACAAGCTCACTTCTGACCTTGGTTATTCAATGTTCACAGCTTTGAACATCTTAAATAAATGCTGCATGACAGTCCTCCACAACTTTCACGCTACATAAATGAGCAAAGTACCTGGCCTTGATACCAGAACACAGATAGCCCTACGCTACAGTATATCCTGATTTCATTTAATCTGATTTAATTAAGGAAAAGTTTATGCTTAATTGCAATGTACAGCCTTTCCAAAGATCACTGTTTGTGCATATTTCCATCCCTCATGGAAGAGTAAGACTTCAGTCCTATGCTTCTTTGAACTTATTTCTACCATGGATATCTTTGGAAAGGATGCAACTTTCTCTTATAGCTTCATAGTCTCCTTTGTTATTGGAAAAATGTATGGAGGCAGTTTAGTTACACTGACTCACAATCCATGTTTATAAATAGCTGTCACTGGTGAATATATGAGATACACCAGGTCTAATGGAAGAATAGAACAGGGGATTGGGAAGTCCAGTCTAAGCAGTGGATTGTTATTCTAACTTCTATATTGGAAGGTTCAGTGGATCTCAAGTTATATCTTATTCAACAAAAATGTGTTTGCATTGACTGGATGCTACAACATCTTGTTAATAAGGGCCTGACAAAGATGACTAACTGCTTTAAGTATAATGCTGCTAAAGCATCTTTAAATATTTTGACAAAGTCCTGTCGTTGCCTTTTTGTGAGTGGGGATCATAACATGGGCAAATTCTGTACTGGAACCCTTTTTGATTTTTTCTAATGTATATACACTTTTCAATTTTCAACCTGTTTCTTGGAAGTTATATCCTGGTCAATGAAAATTGATTTTCCATGCCCATTTGACAGTTAAATGTCTAACACTACAATACTGCAAAGATAAACTCATCTCCAGTAGTCCAAGAGATTGAAACCCTAACCATACATTCAGTATTTGAGTGGATGTATGCCCCTTTCAAATGGACATATCTATCTGTTCTGCCTTTGTGGAAGATTTTGCAGAGTTGATACTTCTGGATTTATATAGCTATATGGATATCTGCATTTAAACAATTATTACTTCTTTCTTACTTGTTTTAATTTAAAATCTGTTTTATTTTGGTGAAATTGACAATAAAATAAATGAAAAAAGCCATTGGACTCAATGGGTCTTACTTCTGTGTAGACATGCATAGGGTCATATTGTAAGAGCAACTGAAGATAGCAGTCTAAGTGCCTAAACTTGTGAATGGGCTGTTCTGGGAACTAGCTCTCGGAGTACCCTGCTAATCCAGAAACCACCTCAGTAAATTCAGATTTCTCTCGCAAGGCAAACAGAAAGTCACATGCCCTGAATGGGAGAAATCCAATCCTCATTTGTCTGCAACCAACTCATAAACTTGTAAGCACATTCTTTCTGCTTGGAAATGTATATGGATTTTATATATAGACAGTACCATTTGTGAAGCTAAAAAAGTGCATGCCACTTCCATTAGTCTCCTTGAACTGGAATAATGTCATGACAACCCCCCAGCCCTTGAACGTTCAAGGGTGCAGCAGGTAATCTGGATACGGCTGAGGCAGGGGCTACCTCCTTGGGGCCTGGCAGTCATTGGAAGCCCTAGCACACAGCCATGCCCCTGTACTTCCACTCCGAATATGAGCGCCTGCCAGCAACGCCATCTCCCCAGCCAAAATCTGGCAAGTGCCCTTGCACAGTCCAGGTGGATCCTCCAGAAGAGCAACAGCTGACCATATTACACGTCTTGTCGGGCTACATAAAGCTTCAGCTGGAGTTATCTTCCTGCTGAAGCAACTTCCACCTACTGTCCGAGCAGGACTTCGCTCCAATAAGCAGGAGAACCCACTTGGGTTCTACCTCTTCTACCTTGACTGATCTACTTGGACACAGTTCTGCTCACCAGAAGGGAATAAGGGCCTTAGTGTGGCTGCCATCAGAATGGGACAAATGAGAACAGTTTGCTTCATTTGGTGGTAAAAATAATACTAATCTTGGTGAGAAGGTAATATATATAATAATAATAAAAAGAATAAACTGTATAAGTCTGGCATGACCATTTCTGCTTACAAATTTAATTCTGCCACAGTAGCAACATTACTACTACTACCACAATTATTATTTTATTTCTATACTGCCCAACAGCTGAAGCTCTTTTGGAACAGTTATAAGGTAAAGCTTGTTATGGTTTTATCTTTACTCCATAATTCCATCTATTCTCTCACCTTTCCCTGCTTTTCTTGGGCTCATCCTCATAAAGTCACAGCTTACAGTCCACCTCCTCACTTGGCCCAGTGAAATTAATTATGGATGCCTGGATGGCTGAATAAACTGACTGCAGTGTTGGCATTCTGAGACTCAGGAGCATTCCATTAGTGAGACTTTATATTAATCTCCTTTCAGGGCGGGGGTCTTAGCTCAGGATCCAGTCCTTTGCATATTTACCTAAGGCAAATTTAATCTGATGGGGAAAGCTCCCTAGAAGCCAGTAAGGCCTGAATAAACACAAACAGAGTTGGGCTCTCACTCATTTCATCCCCAGCTCCTTCTTACGTGACGGCTGGGGAACACTTCCTTTTGCTTCCATGCCTATGTCATAAAAAGGTTTGCTAAAAAGGGAGTTGATGATACATTCCAGGAACATGGGAAGCTGCCAGAGACCAAGTCAGACAGTGGGTTCATCTGGTTCAATACTGGAGATGCTGAGGATTGTCTGGGGACCTTTTGCATGCAAATCAGTTGCCCTCCCATTAGCTACGGCGCTTCTCCCACCCCGCACAGCAGCAAGTATGAATTTGAAAGTGTGCATTCAGGGTTCCAAGACCGCCCAGTGCGCCTGTCCGGAGCCCATGTCCTTTTCCAGGATGCATGGCAGGTATACATCCCTGCAGGCTGTTCTCAGGCAGTCCACTTGGAGGGGCAGGAGATGGTCTTTCTGCAGTCATGATTTTTGTCTCTCTGGGTTAGCTTTGCCTGGCCTTGTGGAGGACAGTGGGACTGTCTGGAGGAAGAGAGGAAACCATTTCCAAATGTGCATTATGTTTCCAATGTACTTCTAACACCCACTTGTGGGAGATCAGGCTTGTACTGGGGCTATATGTATTTTTGTGTCTATTTCATTTATGAGATAGAACACAAATAAAAAGGAGGTAGGGATGCTTGCTCCAGGCTGTGTCACTTGAATCCCAACATGTCACGGACACCATGACTTTCTTTTTTCATGTACTAGCACTTGTAACCACCAACTACAATAGGGAACTTTTTGCCTGCAGAAAGAATCAGCCAGTTCCTCCTCCTCCTTGCAGTCTGAATGGTCAAAAGCACTGCAAACAATTATACTATGCCTCTTTTCTATCCTCACCCAACAGGGCTTCACTTTCCAGATGGCACTTTAAAACCACCGAAGTAAAAACATTTCGAGGTAACCAGAAACTGCAATTGATGTTAATGCTGTAGGTTGGTTTGAAGGTATCAAAAGAGTTTCTGTCAGAGTTGATACTGGCAAGTTCAGGAATCTAGTTAGACTCTGACAGGAAAGCCATTTGTTATAAAGGTACGTTGAAAATAAGCTGCATTCCTGAATTATAGAATTTGACCCTGCAGCAGTATTGTTCATTAGGCCTCTGTAAATCTAAAGCATATACCAAGCATAAGATGGAAGGACTGCATGGACTGTATGGTCTACATCCACTACAGCAGCCCCATTTCAATAGCAGATACTCTTATTTCTGAGTTGCATCATGGAAATAAACCCTGCCCTGATTCCCTTTCTGTGCAATCTACTCAGGCCACTGCCATGGATGAAAGCAGGAGGAAAGAACATCTGGCAGAGGCAAAGCGAGGTGAAGCAGACTGTTTTGTGGTCTTTGGAAACAAGGGGAGATCTTTCCTTCCAACTCCATGTGAAAGGCTCATATCCCCAGTGCTGGTGCTCGCATGCAGGGTGGCACCCAGAGAAGCCCAAAACAAGACTCTTTTGTAAATCCAGACATGCAAATCCCCAACAACGATCCTGCCCACATTCGCACAGCAAAGTATTGTTAGATCCCTGCATACGTCCCTCTAAAAACAAACAAAAAGGACCTTTTAAAAGGAACCAGAATTTTCACAGCTAGCTATCAAACTTCTCTGCTTTAGTAAAAAGGGGTGGCTCACCATTTCCCACTTTCCCTTTGCACTTAGAATCTTGTGAAAGGGTAGAAAGGTGCAAGGAACCTGAGAAGAGCCAGGTCTCCCGCAAAAAACTAGAAATCTTCCTGCAAAGGGGATGTTTTGGTGGCCATCATCTTTTCACAAGCCAAAATCACTTGCAGCTTTGGTTTCTCTTGATAGCTCAGCTTCTGACACCTATCAAAGAGAAACTAAAGTAAAACATAAAGCCATTTGTAGCCTCTGTGGGGCAATGCCTGCAAGGCTTGCATTTTGGACTTATGCATGAAAAAGGAAAAGAGAAAAATGAAAGGGAAAGGGAAGAGAGATGCTTCTAACAAGTTATACAAAGCAGTGAGAGCCCCTCAGGTGTGCCACTTGTGCACTTTGGAGGGACTGCCACTACCTCTCAAATTTGCACAGGGGTAGAAGGAAAAACGTTGTGAGAACAGAGGGACTCACAACCATGGTGGGGAGGGCCAACAAGGCAGGTTCTCCCACAGGGTGCCCTGCGATGCCTGCAGGAGGAACAACGGGGAAGGAGGGAGGACAACCGATGGTGAGCCTAAGCATCCACTGAGCACACCATTTCCCCCACACAAGCAGCCCATAGGTTGTCACAATGTGTGGACTCTCCCATCGAAGAGCTAACAATGAGATGACCTTGCATAAGGACCCAGATCAGCTGCCTGCCACTGCCACCTCCCAGGCCTGAAGCACTGCGGCCGTCCCATAGGCGGTGCCCCAATCCCATTTCATCATCTGGGCCAGTATTGCATTCCTGTGATTCAAACTTGCTTCCTTTTAACGGCTTGCATAGACTTCAGCTTTTAATCAATAGAAATAACAGATTCATTCCCCCTAAAATAATGAAATTGGACAGTTACCCATCCATTTCCCCTCCCCCTGAAAATGCAGGTGAGTTGTGTTGTAAAGTGTGCTCCAAAAGGCATGACAAAACCGTCAGAAAACTGGCTGTATTTTAAGTTTAGTTGTAACCTCCTCTGCCCCAGTACATCAGCAAATGACTAGGGTACGGTGTCTAATGGGTGAAGCCATGTCCAATACATGGAACCAATGCCACAAATTAGCAGCAAATTATTAAGAAAAAGGACAATACGCACATTTATCAGATCATATGCAATCTCATAGATGAGATTATGAGGTCCCTGTCTAATCATCTATGTTGATTTTAAATCTCTTTACTGAAACACAAGGTTCTGGAGAGCAAACTGAAAAGCAGAGAGCTATGCAGAAACAAAGGTCAGTGGTTGCAACATGAGGTATATTTTTTCCATGTTTGTTTATTTACTTTACACTCTGCCTTTAAAGAAATAGTGCTCAAGGCTGCTAACAATAAAATGCAGATAAAATAATAAAGCTATTATTAAAAGATCAAATTCATCCAATAAAAGCGGATATGAAATGCATCAATAGGAAATGAGAGTATTCACCACCTTAAAACCAAATTCAGCTACAAATCAGCTGAGCCATCAAACGCCCATCTGAATTAAAGCGTATTCGGACCAGTGGAAAGGCAGCAGAGAAAGCATTCCCCATGCAAGTCCTAAAGACTGGGAGCAGCCACTGAGAAGGCTCTCTCTCTTATGCTCATCAAATGTGTCAGGAGCTGGGTTTCCCCCTTCACCTATTCGAAACAACAGACTGCTCTTTGGCAATGGCTCTTTATTCTCCAGTGTACATCCAGCAAAGCATAATCAGCAAAGGAAGAGTCTCTGAGCATGCACAGAGCAGTTTGTTGAACCCACTCTAGGAAGTACCTCTGAGAACCCTCCTTTTGAGTGCCCCTGGGCCTCACCCCTCTGGGAGGGCCCCCCAGGAGACGATGCGGCCTCTTGGCTGCATGCTGCCCCTCTGGTAGGATGGCCCTTCTCTACTGAGGCCGCATCGTGGGGTCAAGGATCATAGCAGGTTCATCTGGCTCCCGCTTCAACCCTGCTGGAGTTGCAGACTGCGGCTATTCTCAGGTCCACCGGAACACCTAGGCAGGGCAGCCTTGAGATAAGCCCTCCCGCCTCTCCATCTTGAAATCTGGAGGGCCCGTTTCCCAGGCCTCATCCTCCTCCCCCTCTGAAGAGTTCAATGTACATCCAGTTCGATGTACATCCTTGAAGTGCATGCCAAGAACAACTGCCTGTTTAATTCCCCAACCAGATGTGCCTCTGACAGTGCTGGGACAGAGAGAAGGGCTTCTCCTACAGATCTTACTATCTGGACAGCTTGGAAGGGAAACAGCCAGATCCTAGCTACTGACAATCATCAGCACATCATGCAGCAGCAGTGGAAAGGAAAAAAGAGGGGAAAGGGAAAGAAAAACGTAATTCAGGAGGAATTTCATTGTCACATGGATGTTAGGATGATGCTTGCAGGATAAAAAGGAAGGAAGGACGGAAGGAAGGAAGATCAGACTAGAGCTGTGCACAGATGGCCTCTCAAAATGCTCTTCTGTATTTGTGAGTGGAACGAATGTGCCTAAGTTTCTCCAGAAGAATGAAACGTTTTCAGCCATTTCTCACTCGTGGGATGGCCACTGGCAGGAGTTGCCATTCAGCTTCATTTTGCCCTTTTGCAAGGGCCCCCAGGAGCCGGGGTGACATCTTGGATCCACTGTGATGCAGGTGTGTGTGTGAGTGCGGTACTGTGTCTAGGTCCAAGAAAAATGGGGAGCTGGTACCATGTCAAAATCGGTCCTCCAGTTTTCTGAAAGGTTGCTTCCCCCATGAAAGAGGCTTCCATTGTTCTGCCTCATTCTCAGGTGCTCGTTCTTTTAATTTTGAGCTTACCTGATTTCTGTCTGTGTGCTTGCTCTCTACCGTACATTTCTCCCTTGCTCTCTGGCTGCCTGTGTTCTAATCTAAAAATGGCATGCATGTTTATCCTGAGACATGCATGACATACTGAGAGATGCATGGAGACAAAAGGGGTTATCATCCAAAGTTATCTATTCTCCAACCCGCAGCAGTTTGCCCTATGCTGCGCAGAATAGGCCACAAACAAAGAAGAGGAGAATGCCAGAAAGATGCTTATGCAGCAGACAGCTTGAAATGACATGAAACAATTCAATGACAAATTGCAAAAAAAGATACATGGGCAGTTCCTCGGAAAACTGCTCAGGAAATTAACCTCCACAATCCAAAATGTGGTGATGAAATCCAAAGGGAATTTTGAGTTTCACAATGAATACTCACACGTGCGCACACAATGACTGCAGTGTGCAGATTAACAATATTGTCCTCGGCAAGCTAAGGAAAACTTAAGGAACACAGTTTGCCATTTGCTGCAAGAATATGAAATTTAAGAGGCAGTGGGAGGGGAATGAAGAGCCCACAGAGATAAATAGCCTCAAGATTCCCAAAGCCTCAAGAATATGCAGAAATAGAACACATTTAGCATTGCTGGCACACAAATTGCTAAAAGAAGTATTACTCGACAAAAATGGTGATATAGTTTACAGCTGAGAGATGAATCCCTCTAATTGCTTTGTTGTATGGAACAGTTCCAGGTAAGCAAAACTTGATCGGTTTTTTACTTTCCCAGCTCTTGAGGGACAACCCATGCAGTACTTCATGCTGAAAATGGATGCTAGAAAAGCTGGATTTTAATTCATGCAGGAAGCCTGCTCAAGAAGGGAAGGATCCTTGTTGTCAAACGCTTCCTAAGGCATAGGTCATGCAACAATGCGTCCGCGCTGGGGAGTGGGGGAGGCTTAGACCAGGTCCCGCCCTTACGAGATTCAAATCCAGCTGACTGAGAATTTCTGAACAGACCTAATGGAGATCTGTGACTAGATAAGCACTCTCTACAAAATAACAGCAATATATCAACAAGGCTTGTGGGGACGAATTCTGATCAGAGCTGTGGTGCGGTGGGTGGGGTTGGACCTTTCCCTAGCAAGGCTTTGATGATGGAAATTGCCCTCCACCACCAAAGCCACTCTCTGCTCTGCTCTGCAATCAGTCAGTGCGTGCAGCCTGCCGTTTCCTAGCAAGTGTGAAATTAGTGGCCAGGTAAGATTTCTAGAATGTGTGACACACTGTCTCTGACAACATAACATAAAAGATGATGCGTTTGATGGGTAACGTAGAACCAGCAGTTCGAGTTATGATACAGGGTGTCCCTAAAAAATTGACATCATTTCGTAGTCTAATAACATAGCCAATTCTCGCTCAAATGATCTCAAATTTTAACAAAATGCGTAAAAGCGAACTAATGTTAGTTATGCAATGTCACGCAAGACATGCTACCGTGTGTTTGGCAGGAGGTGGACTACCGACTTGCCGTGTGTCGCGTCACAGGCGGTGCGCATATTGAACATTTGTGAAGCTTTGTGAAATCGGTTATAAAATCTACATCCCTTTGAATCTCTTGTTCGAATTGTGATAAATAAATCTTTTATTGTTCAACATGAAGCCTATTTAATTTCATTTGCCTAGGACATGTAGTTACTCAGATATTCACATTTCAAATAATGTGAATTTTTTTGGGGCACCCTGTATTCAGAACTTTATTCTAACATGCGAAAACTAAGCAGCACTTTCAGCAGGACAATATGCCAACAACTGCCTTTCATAGCATGCTCTCTCTCCAAAACATTACATCTAAGGCCTAGGGAGGAACTCTGCTTGGCAGGAGTGGTAGAAAAAGCTAATGGCGAGCGATAGCTCATTTGGACTACTGTGATGTGTTTTATGTGAGACTGTCCTGTCTAAGTTTGGTTTAAAGTTAAGGGAAGGGTTGCAGGGGCCTGGAAGGTGTTCATTCGCCATTAGCACCTGGGCAACAGCTGAACAAGCAGCTGTTTTAAGGACTGACAGCTGCTCTAAGAGACATGGTTCAAGAGCCAATGGAATGGAGGTGATGGAGGGGATCCAGGGTTTGCAGGGATGCCATGCTGTCATTTTGTTCTTTTATTATTAGCAAAGATCCTGACATCATCCTCCACCCCACTCAAAATTCTGTTTCTTCTGAGCTTAGCGGCAACCCTCACAGGATTTTCCTAATCACAATGTATTGCTTCTGCTTGCAGTGCAAAGTGTTTTGGGGTGTTTTGGTCTTAATTGGGCAATTATGACCCTGATGAAGATAAAACAGCTAGTAGATCAACATCGCTGACTAAACACTGGGATGCTCCTCACTGGCATGCTATGAGGATTGCCATGCTTGTCACTAACAGGTATTTAACAGAGTCACTTTGCAAACACAGGCTCATACATATACAGCAGCCGATCCAGTCCACCTAGTTTCACAGAATCTAAGGCTGCAATCCCTGGACTTGTTTCCAGGTAAACATATAAAGGATTGTGCTTTTTTACAAGACGTCTACATAATAGCTGTGTTCTGATGTCATGATAAACTAAGGTTCGTATCATGAGAAAGAGTCTAGCTCCTGCTCCCAGGCTGCATGCCCCCCTTTTCTTGTTCCCACAAGCAGGAGTTTGGAAGCATTCATTCCCCTCTGCAGCTTACTGGGTCATCTGTCTAACTGCGTCTTGAAAGAAACCAACCAACCTCAAACTGTAGTTTATGCTTCAAGAAACCACGGTTAAGATATAACCAAGTTTTAGGATATAACACCAAAATGGTTAATCTTCCAGTGGCTGCCTCAGAGAAGGAAGCAGGGGCCTATGAGCACAAAGGGATACTTGGTTAGCTCCTGTCATGACAAAATGCAGTCTATCACAATGTCTGAACAGAGACAGTGTATCTTATTGCTTAGAAGGTCTTAAGAGCTCCAATAATTCATGTCACTGCAACAGCCTTGCTGCCTTTTTCCTGGTGCCCCACAGGTGCATCAGCAGACAACTGCCACCAACTGGAAGGCACCAGGAGAGGGAGGTTTTCTCTACCAACTCCTACCAAATTGAGCATTCAAAAACTCAACTAATGGCCCCAGATGCTGCTGTTGTTAAGTTCATCAAGCTGCCTCTGACATAGCATAGGCAGGTTTTGGTGCACAATCCAGAATGATATAATGGATGAAAACTCAGCAATAGGAACCTTGTGCTTCACTTTTTAAACTCTTAATATAGCTGCAGTGAATAGGTTTGAAATGTTTGATGTGCAACTTTAATGATATTCAGAATAAATTGAGATGTGAATCTCACCCATCTAAGACCTCTTCCTGCTCTCTTCAGTGCTTCTGGAAAAATGTAGTGAAATAATAAAGCATATTACAAATATGCACATGGTTACCCACCTTAGTGATGGGCCGGTAAAAACTACTTTTGTTATAATTCTTGTAGAAAGGTCTGCCATTCTTTCAACTTTCACAAATCCAGATGAAATAGAACAGCTTGAAATTAAAACAAAGTACTGTAAAACTATGAAAAGATACTGTGGAATAGTACTGTAAAGCCCATGACATATTCATTTTCTTCCAGACCACTAGTTCTTTCTTAACAGAATGTAATAATGCTATGAAGTTATTGCTACTCAAATCAGACCAATTTTTAGTGATTTGAATACCAAGATATCTCCAGGGTCAGGAAGTCCAACAGAGAAAAATGGCTTGGAGAGAATGAAGCATGTCAGCAGAAAGATTTTGTACTACAGCTTCAGATTTATTTACATATACTTGAAAGCTGTCCTAAACAAACCTGATTCTCTGAGCAATATGGGTCAGGCAAAAATACTAAAAGTTTTTTTTCTGAAAAGAAGCTGATTCCTAAGCAAACAGAATCTCAGAGTTTGAAGGCACCTTGGAAGTGATTCAGTCCAGCCCTCTGTTCAATGCTTGATCTGCAACAGAGGGTGCAGCTACAGTTGTCTAGGCCCTGATTAAATGCCTCCAGTGAATGCTTCCACTGCACTTCCCAGGGCAATATATTCTGCTGTCAAAGAGGTCCTACTGTTAGGATGTTTCTGCTTCCCTGCAATTGCCACCTGTTGATTTTCGTTCTGCCTTCTGGAGTAACAGAGAACATCTTTGGAAACAAAGCCCTGTGAGGAGAGGTGGAGAGAAATGGGCCTGTTTAGTCCTGAGAAGAAAAGACTGAGGGAGCTATGATAGCACCCAACAAATACTTGAGAGGCTGCCACCAAGGGGAAGACCAGGATCTCTTCTCAATCATCCCAGAGTGCAGGACATGGAATATGGGTTCAAGTTATAGGAAGCCACGTTCCAACTGAACTTCAGGAAGAACTTCCTGGCTGTTAGAGCAGTATGACAATGGAATCAACTACCCTGGGTGGTTGTGGGTTCTCCCACACCAGAGGAATTCCTGCACTAGCAGAGGGTTGGGCCCAGTGGCCTTTCTTGGTCCCTTCCAGCTCCACTCTTCCATAATTCTAAGTTGGCTCCATCTTCTGCGTGACAGACATTCAGGTATGCCTCCTCTTCATCTTCTCTTCTCTGGCCCAGTCCTTTCAACTATCCCTCATGAGCATCTTTACCATTATGATCCACCCCCTCTGGACATTCTCCAGTTACCTAGTGCCCTTTTTAAAATGGGGTGCCCAAAACTGAACCCCGTACTCCAAATGCAGCCTGACTGCAATGTGCAGAGGTGTCGTGAATAGTGCATTAAGAAACTCTCAGGGCCACCTTGGGCATGTTTTCTTTGCTGCGACAGCACAGGCCTACCGGACAGTAGGGAAAATTAACCAAAGGCATGTTCTTGCCACTAAAGGTTCTGTACTCCGTTGTAGCAGTTCCTGCTATATCAGAGAAAGAGGGAAGGGATGGGTCATGCATTACTGCAGCGATGGCAGCCCTCCTTATCCCACTGCTTCCTTCCAGAAGACTCTGGTAACATCAGAGAGCAACCACGTGGTATAGGCTTGGCTCCTTCATTTTTGACATCACAGATACAGCCAATGTTCACTTCGAAAGGAACAACACCTTCGGGTCCATAGATTTCTAAATCTGCGTGTTCTGTGGCATGGGGCAAAGAGACAGAGGGACATGCTGTTCTGATAGCATTTTCCCATGAAGACACCAGAGTGAGGGCAGGAAACCTTGCTCCCTTCTCCTCCTGCTTTACTCTGACTGGGCTTCAGGATGACACCTTCAGAATGAAGACAAAGGACAGGAAGCAAGCAAGCAAGCAAGCAATACTTAACATCTTGATAGCAAGCTGAACCGAATGGTGTGTGGATGGAATGGTGAACAATAGCAACAGGACAACAGTGGTAAATGGGGTGCAAGTAACACCCATACTTATCTCTCCCCAAAATGCTGAAATACCCTGCTTTGCAGTCTGTGAATGGGGTGGCAGAGCCCCACTCACAGGTCACAAAGGTTGTGAATGGGGTGGGGATTTCTTTTCACATTAGCCTAAGTTTTAGCTTCCCAGCATATTGGCAAGCCATGGCTAAGAGCATCCTGCCTGCATTCATTCTCTGCCTGCTCAGCACTGTACATCCGATGTGCTGTTATTTCAGGAGGTGAGGCAGTAATTGAAACACAGGAAGCTAAGTATTTGTTAAGGCCAGAGTATTTGTCCGTTAAGGCCAGTATTGTCCACTTCAGGCTCTCCAGGGACATAGGCAGGGTCTTCACCATTACCTGCTAACTGATTTGTTCAACCAAGATGTCAGGGACTGAACTTGGGAGCTTCCAAAGGCGAAGCAGGTGCTACAGCACTGAGCGTCATGCTGTAACCATGGTCTGCCTATTTAGACTCCATGTCCCCTGTAGGTAGCACAGATCATACTTTGCAAATCCATTTCAGGCTTCAGGTTCAGATCCTGGTTTGTCAGCTGAACCCAAATCAGGGACTGCCAGTTCAGCCACCACACTGAGCCACAGCCAAACTCCGTTAACCAAATCTGGCAATGTATTGGAATGAGCCTTTGATGTTTCATCACCAGAATGACTTGAACCAAATAGGGGGCTCGCATTTTGTATGCACGTGTCAAGATTATGATAAGGGTCTAATGAAACCCTAACAGGAGGAAAACAAAAGAGGGGTAAGTCCCAAGACATGCAGCTGCCAGCTGATATATATATATATATATATATATATATATATATATATAATATATATGCAAAACTAGTCCTACTTCAAAACGCAAGCTGGGGGAGGTGCATGGAACTTCACCTCCAGTGTTATGCATATGTCATGCTCCAGGGGTCCCCATGTAAACCTTCCCCCTCCAGACATTCATTCTGCATCCATGAACACCTAGGAGACAATGTGCCATGTGCGACCATGGGGTGGTGCTTTGCAGCATGGTCCTATTAGCTTTGTGATGTTAATAGTTTAAGTAATGCTGGAACAGGACTACTAATGCTGAAGTACGGCAAGTTGAAGGACTGGGGGATAGCTGTGGGGATAAATAAACTTGGGGAAATTTGAACACTGCTAGAGTCTAAGAATGAAACAGCATCATATTGGGAGCATTTCTGAGATCAAGCCCATCGCTATAGCATAGAGGAATGCAGCTTCCTATCAACACCACTCTGAACTTTTGGCTTTGAGATTCTCTTTCTGTAAATAGCTTATTATCAAGACATAGTCAGAGCAGAGATTCTTGTGTAAACAAGGACAAGCTACCCACGTAAAATATTTCCATGCTAATAATCTTCTGATCTGCATGCCATTTCATTTCAAGCACTGTAATATATATTAATAGCAACCTAATTCTCTGAGTATGGCACCTTCTGCAGCCAAAGTTGCACCATCCTCACAAGAAAGGGAAGTATCAGCAGGGTTAGAAGAATCCTGGGGTTTGCCGAAGCAGAATATATTTGGGGAAAAAGTTCTCCCAAAAAGCACAACAAGACCTAAGCCTGCTCAGTGGCCACCGTGAGCACAAAGTCTTCTGGGGGGAAATGGAAAACTAGCAGTTGAGGAGGAATGGAATGGAGTATCCTGGAAGGGGACATGGCCGGCTGGCTGGCATTTTGAATGGGAGCACACTCCACATTGCAAAGGCATTTTCCGTCCTACTTGTATGCAACACAATTGCTGTGTCATAACATTGCAAGTGTAGGAGGGATCTTTCTTGCTGAATGACACTTCACTTGTGTGATGGATACTTCCTACAGAGACAGGTGCCCCAACTCACCAACTCTGATGCACACAGAGCTTTGCACTTGCAAGTGCTTCCTCATTTTCTCCTTTCTGTGGGAACAGAATGCTGGATTCCCATGAGGATAAAGACTATGCCTTTCACAGAAGATAATGAGGATCTCTTGAACGCAGTGGGCTTTGAACCACTGTGCCTTTGCATTCCTCAGGGCAGCTTAGAGCAAGCTATACTGAAAGGTCGAATAACAGTAACAACAATACAAACTATATATCTGGAACAGGTTCAGCTACCCTGAAGAACAAGAAGCCACTTTGAAAATGATAAAGAGTAGGCTGTCATTAAAATACTGACAGGCTGGTGAAGATGGCCAGGTCAGGCCCAGAAACAAGCCATGTGCCCTTGGGAATGCTCACCTCAAAGGAGAGGCAAGAATGAAGGGCCCTGCATTTTTCTGCAACTTAGGTTCGGTTCCGAAACAGATTTCCAGGCATGTCGCCATCCTCTTTAAAACTCCCCACTAGCAAAGCAACAGCAAGATTTCTCCGTCATTTGGTGGAGGGCTGCCTTCAAGAACAAGGAAAACCAGGCTGGGATGAAAAACCTTCCACAAGGGTCATCCATAGCTCCTACTTCCTCTTTTCTTCACAGCAGCTCCCTAGCAAAACAGTGGAGAAATGACTGCCTAACGTTGCTACTGGGCTGCTTTTTAGAGCCATGGATTGACTCAGAAAACGATCCAAGCTATTTCTAATTGCATACATTTGCTTGGTGGGATCAGAGAATGAGTGGGTGAGAAGGGTTCATTTCCTAACCTAGCCAAGGTTAGTGGAGGTGGGGGACAAATTTCTCACTTATCACTATTTGAATACAATGCATCATATATTTAAAAGTCAATCTTGGAGCATTATATTTCTTTGCCAAAATTTAGCACAACCCCAACAGTATTGCAATGTCTACACAACATTTATTAGTCACACAGTTCATGCTGTGCTGTGACCTGCTCTGCCGGCAGTTCATTCAGGCTGAAGCTGGGAATAAAATTCTTGGAGTAGTAAAACCTCCACCTTCTCTGCATCTGCAACTGAAATAATTAGGGCAGCTGAAAATTTTCTGAATCCAGTTTTGGAATACAGGGCCAAATTTTGCACCCATTTCCTTGGGCTTGAAAAAAAAAGTCAACTGCAGCCCATTTTAAAAGAGCAAGTCTATACAGTGGCTTGACTTGCATCTATCTGATCAAGTCTTCGCCAGCACAAAGTTAAGAGAAAGGAGTCCATGAGACCAAGTCAAGAAAATCCATCACTAGTAGATTCTTTACATATCTCTCTGTCGAGTCACTTCCCTGTTCTACATTGCCCCGTCAACATTTGGTTGGTGGTGGCCATTTATATTTCTATAACTGATAATTTGGGGCTAAGCTGCACTGAGAATGGTCTGGTATGTTGGAAGTATCTTGCTAACCCCACTCAATCGGCTAGAGAGATCCCAGTTTTCTTCTGCCTATGCACTGTGGGTCAACTAGTAATGGAAATATTTCATTCCGATCCACAGTAAATGCATAGTGTCAGTGAAGCCATGTGTCATCAGGAAAATTAAAGCAGAATAGATAGAAGTCCAAACTAGTTGAACATGTATTGGTGTCATGGCTGGCACCATTAGCAAGTTATCACATTCTCTTCTCTTTGAATAATCAGTATGTTCAATACCACACAATTCTGACATATATCCAACATCATACAGCAGTAGAACCACCTAGAATAATATTGGATTAATATCATTGCTTTCTTGTCAGTAAAGACTTTCTTACCTTCAGCAAACTCCATAATCTCGCCATTTGCCCCCACCCCTTTGGAAACTTGCCTTAAGCCGCAACAGAATAAATTACTAAATTAAACACAAAATTAAATTGATCCCTTCTACTCTCTGAATTGGCCCTAATTTAAACTAATAGTACAATTCTTCCATAAAGCTATTGCTTCTGGCTCTAAACACATTCAAGCACAGATGTCTTTAAGAACTCTTGCATTTGATTCACATGAGTCTACAATATTAAAATAGGTGTCCTCTTTACAGTTGAGATACAGTCTACACTTATAGAGGATGTCTCTAACACCCATTATAGCAGCACTCATGATCACAATACGCAGTCACAAGTTTCAATTTCTGATGCAGCTATTGTTGCCCTGCTAATGCAGACAATTATCCCAAGTCTTCCTTATGTCCCGTTCTACCCAATTTGTGTTCTGGTCCAGATAAAGCAAGAAATTGGCAGCTATGTGCACAAACTCTTGTGCAAGATAGATGGGTGGATAGGAGGATCAGAGGGCATCAGAATTTGTATTCGAGTAGGGAAGCCTGTCAGCATCTCTCAGCTAGTCCCAATGAAATGCAAATTGTTATCCACAACTAATGCAACTGGCAACCAGCCGGGTTCAATAATGTGTATCAGTTTCAGCAGCTGACTTTTCTGTCTGTGGAGGAAGGAGAGAGCGGGAGAGAGAGTACAAGCTTATGTACATAAAATTTATCTGAAAACAAGAAAGCAAAGACCCTCTGCAGACTTTTGCTGGGCAGTGGAAAGCATCAGCAAGCAAACCAGAAAACTTCACAATAACCAAATGACAGGTTCTGCATATCACCAGCAGCTAGGTTAAAATTGCAGAGCCATGTAGTGTGTATTACTGCACCAGCAAAACCTACTTACACACACACCCACAATCACAAGTGAACAGGGTGAGATGCAGGATATGTGATAAATTTGCCTCAGTCTAATAATTTACCAAAATTCACAAGTTTCTTCCTGTTCCGGGTGGACCTAGGGTAGGATTTTAAATAACCAAGAGGGCAAAAACTGAAAATGACAGATTTGTCTATTCAGGCATAAGTCATTTGGTGGATAGCTCTTAAATATCTGGGCTTGACTTTTTAGGTATCCAGCCACTGAGTTAGAGTTGCTGCTTCTTTTTCTGGACAGATCACTCATCTTTAATAATTATATGGCAAGCAGGTGCAATGTATTTCTCTACCAGCTGGGAATAAGCTGTACCATTTTAATTTGGCCAAGGCAGAGGGCTGATAATTTCATGTCGAATGTTGATTTAAGAGAATGGACCACGATTTGCAAATATTTGGGATGGAAAGGCCTTGAGAGATGTGTGTGTGTGTCTGTTTTCTTTTTAATCTGAATGTGATACAAAGCAAACTGGCAAATTTGCTCATTCCTGGCTAGTATTGCAATAATGCAGTATCATGGCGCTGGCTTTGTGCTAGTCTCATAAAAAGTCTCAAGATGGGGCCAGCACAGAACAGCCGCTGCCACCAAATGCAGCATTAAACCACGTCCTGACAGAACTTGCTACTGGATAGGGATGGAGCATGGCAGAGACAGGTGATAGGCTGCCTCATGACAACCATATTCTAAAAGTTTCCCATCTACAAAGGCTACATTACAACAAAACTCTGAGCTGAATATTTTGTCAGAACACGTCAGCAGGACCATGTTGCAGGGCAAACCTGAACTGCTTGTTTCATATGTGACAGAGGTAGGCATGTGTTGGCCCTCTGCATATTTTGACCTACAACTTCCATCAGTTCTATAGCTGATGGTGATGGGTGATGGGAGTTGTAGGCCACACAACTAGAGGACCACAATTTGCCTACTCCAGTATACAATGCCTGTGACGTAACTAGACTGTCTCTGCTTGCGTGAGTTAAACAAAACTTCACTTCTTAAGGTTTTCAAATTACCTGAGGTTCCACCTGATTCTCAGGGTTTCTAGGGAAATTTCAGCCTAAGCTTCCAAATGCTGTCCTGTTACTTTGTAGATTTTAAAGGCTACCATAGGAAATGTGACACAGTTATATCTGGGGATTATGGATTCCTCAGAAATTGATGTTTTATTTCCCATTTGGTACAGCATCTCAGTAAGAATGGCTGGAATCAGGCAGCCTAAACTGTCTCTATCATGCAGCCTCACTTCTCCCCTTCCTTCTAAGATGCTTCAACAAAGAACAGAAAGTCCCAAAGAGGATTTCATTCTTATCCCTTTAACATTAACAAAATTGGCCCAGCCACTAGGCAAAGAAATGTACAGAGATGATCAGATGGAAAGCCTCTGGTGACCCAAATGATTCTGCCCACTCAACACCCAGAACTTCCCAGTTATTCTTTTTAAACCCACTGAAACACAAATACGATCTGAAACCATTACCATGGTAACAAAGGATTCTGAAGCAAAAAAAATACAAAAGAAGAGGGGTGGGGGTGGGGGGGAAGGCGACTTCAGCTTTTCCCCAGGAACCACCAAACAGTATTTTACTGACTCATCATATAAATATATTTGATTTAAAGGGGAAAAGAACCAGTTAACAGCACCAAAAAGAAAATGATTACAAGATTTATTTCCCTGCTACTAGAGCTGAAGTGGATCTATGAAAATGGTTATAAATAAACTGTTCAAAATTCAACACAAAACATAGGAATTTACTCATCAAGGAATGAGAATGGCAAAAATAATTCATATATTCATGAAAAGACTCTGTACCCCGGCAAAGAATAGTAGTTTATTATTCTTGGTGGGTAATTTACCCTCCATCCTCAGGAAAACTTGTAGGGTTTTTGCTGTTATTTTCTTTGCAGAACAAATTAAAAGCTAACCTTGCATCAAACAAGCAAGACTGGATCTTGCAGAAATTGTGGTCTAGCTTCTTTACAGGATCATGGTTGGGGAAAAGAGATTAGTGGGATCCACTGCTGCATAAAAGTAGGTCCAAGAAGGAAGCAATATCAGTGTTTGGTGCTAAAGTAATTTGGCAGGGAAGTTCTATGCAAACTTCTACTACAGCTGTACAAGCTTAATTTATTCTGAGGTTTAAAAGAATAGATGTCAATCTTCACAGATGCCCATCTGGCATCTTCTGACAGCGCTAAGCTTGCTTAATGTCCCCACCTGATTGCAAACTTACACAGGGGTGCTGTAACCCTCTAGCCCATTCTCATCTGAACTCATTAAATCATCCTGATGGAGAGACAGGGGCTTAGTCACCAGGACCTTCTTAAAGCTAATTCCTTACCACTGTTGCATCTTATTTGGCTGCTGGCATTAATCTAATCATCCATTCCTCCAATTCAATCAGGGCTGTGTGATGGAAAGCCATTTCCAGCTCCCAAGGTGGAGGGAAGCAATCCTGCTGCTCCTTAGAAGTCAGACCGGGCCACGGCATGTTGGAAGGTTCATATGCTGGGGGGATACGCATCAGGCATGAGGGTGGGGGAAGCTGTCACTTGACTCGCTTTTCAGATTCTGCCTCCAACAGGGCTTTATAATTCAACTTTCCTTTCCTTTTCTCCTGTTCCCAGATTGGGAAAAATCGGACACTGAACATGCCCCCCCAGCATTTCTTAGTGAACCAAAAACACCACCCATGCACCAAATGTTCCAAGTATGTGTCTCTTTTTAAGGAATTGTTATTGGTTTTCCATTTTATCTAAGATGTCAAGCTTTCCCTTGGTTTAGCTACTGTTCTCCAGTCAAGCGATGACATGCCTTCTAAGCTTCTGTGCCTCTTCTCTCTTTGTCACACCCATGTGCTTCATTATTTCCGACATGCCTTGGGGTCTCTGCAGAGTTCTGGGACCGCGTTGGAAGAACATCACACCTCTGCAGGGTCCTTCTTGTCTATCCTCAGAGAGGGTTCAGGCAAAGCTCTGCAGAGCAGTGGATCTTTGTAGAAGAGCTTCCTTCTCCTGATCTCTGCAGGAGCTACAAGAAGCATTGTGCTGTTTTATTAATAGAATCCAAATCCACAGATATGGCATTCACGGTCTCAGAGCTTTCTCTCTTTAAGGAGTTGGATTTCTGCTATTGTGATAGATGTGCCTATTGACAGGTTTAACCTGTCTGATTGCATTCATCATCTTGGCAGTTCCCCTTGAGTGTGGGCTATCGTAGCTCGTCTCCTTTTTCTGTCTCTCTCTCCCTCCTCAAAACATTATTTAAAAAACATAATCATTTATACAAATAGGATGTTCACCGGTGTTTTCCCCATTCCTTTCCTCTTTTTGTTCCTTTTCTCTCTTGAATGGTGACCTCTACTGAGAACTTTCATTTTTCATCCATCTGTTAACACAGTTGCTTAAACAGATAGCGTGTGTGTTCAGAACAGTCTATTCTGTCTGAAAGAAAAGCTTTCCAGCTTCAGCAGGGCCTCTTCCATCAAGCTCTTTGGAGGATGGTCCTATTCAAAGTGAGCCAATACATTTCTTCTTGAGTACATGGGAAAGAAAAATGAGGTGTTGTACCCATTTTATTATTTATTTTTATTTATTTAGAATTTTTGTATGCCGTCCCATTCGCATAAGCCTTGGGACGGCTTCCATACAATAAATAAACAGATAGTGCACAAAAAATCCTGATTCACCCTGGCTGCAAAATTAAAACCTATAGATAGTATTAAAAGTTGTTAAAATATCGTTTGAATGAAAAGGTACCCATGTAGCCCCTGGCTTGTTAACCACAAACAATACATGAAGAGAACCTATAGTTTGTGGCCAGATAGTGAGTTGTGCGCTGCTCAGCCTGGTTTGTTATCTTGGTTGGATTTAGACAACACAATCATCCACATTTCAACAAGAGTACACACTCCACCCCTCATGTGGGGGGTCATATGGTCTGAACCCAGTCAATGAGCTTATCTTAAGCCATCAAACCAACGGCTCTGTCCACATGGTGGTGCAGCCCTTTAAACATGTCAGTGGCAACCCAGTCCCTGATTCTTACAAGGGCCCCTAAACAAGCAGAGGATGGGCTTGTGCATCACCTTGTCCCAGGCATGCAGCAGCATATGCTGAACAGCCGACCAAGTAACACACACAACTGGGCATTGCTGGGATTATACGCTCTGTTCCACCAGGGCTGTGCCTTTCTCCATTGTAGCAGCTCTTGAAAGGAACAGCAGAGATTCGGATCTCGAGTCTTAATCTTTCCTTGAGACTTCTGGAAGCATATAATCCCAGCAATGTAAGAAAACTGCCAACCAGCTCATCTCCCTCCCAAGCCCTGGAAGCTGAACAAAAAGATACATTTCCACTTGGTCACACCTTGTAAGTGCTTGAGCTTTAATGCCATTGATGTCTGGTTAATCTAAACGATATTAGACTTATCTTGCCATTAGTACTTGAAAACATACTTTGAGAAGAAATCAGATATTATTTCCCTCCCACTGCCCTGCATCCTCTATCTGCAAAGCTCCCGATGAGCTCTGCTGAAACGGCATTTATTATACAGGAAAACCTACCCCTAATGTGGACTAAGCTCTATATAAGAAATGCTCACAGTCAGCAGGAAGCAACTGGAATGGTGGTGAGGCTCTGGCTGGGAAGTGTATGCGTGGAGCGAGGAGAAGGCTGCTTTTTTGGTTCTGTTCCGTGAGGCCGTTTCTTTCAGGAGGGCATCAGTGGGAAATCGGTGGCATGCTGCGTATATTGAACAAGGTGGGAAATCTGGGAGTGACAGGGAGCGGGGGAAGATGAAAGTACAAATAGCTTGCAAGGGAGGATTATAAAAAGCCAGAGTTTGGGCTGCATCACTGGTCTCTGATGGGCAGCAATAGCATTGCCACAATCCAGTCAAGGAAAAGGAAAGGTAGCCCCGAAGTGGGGAAGAAGACATCACAATGGCATTCTGCCTCAACAACAGACAGACAGAATGGAACAGGGAGTCAGGGTCCACAGCTTGGATGACCCACTAAACAAACCACTCCTGGCTGGCTTTGTGGTTGCCCTAGAGGGGAAGAGCAGGCCAAGAGTGAAGGGGCCAAATGCAGAAGCAGCTCAGTCGGTTATATCATTCCATGCAAATATAGCCTTTAAACAGAGATAAATCCCAGTGAAATCCATGGAATTTGCTTCCAAATTGCAGCTCTAGCCTGATAAGTCTAGGAATGTGTCTCGGAACACATGTCTGGATCAATTACACTTATATCCCTCTTTCCTTCTACGGAGTTAAACATTCATACTGTTATCATGCTATCACCCATCCAGACATTGACCAGACTTAGACCTATGTAGCTTCTGGATCATGTGCCTGCTGGCCATGCCCTACTAGGTCAGCAGGCACATGGATCAGACTGGAGGCCCATTTGGTCCAGCTTTCAGTGGGAAGATGCGTGCTTGGCAAGGCCAGAAGCAGAACAGGAAGGCATCCATGCAGGCCCACTGGTTCCCCCTCAGCCTCTGCACATCAAGGTTTCATTGACCTGTCATGACTAAGAGTTGAAAAAAAAGCATGTCCCCCGTGGATGCTCTAATTCCCTTTTAAAGCTGCCCACAACTTAATACCTTCAAAAGGATTGTGCTGTTGATGATCCTCATCGTCATGAGGGTGAGAGCAGCATCATGGTGCTGGGGACACAGAAGTGGAAAAAGGCTCTGGCAGGTTGGCCAAGATCAGATCAACAGACTGCAGCCACCTTACAGAAATAATTCAGGGCAGTTCTTAAAGCACCTACAGTAGAAACTAAGAACTGTGGGATCAAAATGGTTTCTGAACAGCTAGCCAGCTCCCTGAAGAGGCACAATCTACAACCCCTAAACCTTCCTTCTCACACACACGTGCGCATGCACATGTGCACGCACACAGAAAGTTGGAGAGACTATAGTTTATAATTGCATAGGGACCTGTGTGCTGGTGACTGCAATATGCCCTGCAGATTGTAGCCTCTTGATATTGCCAGGGCAAGAGGAAAGCTTGAAGACACGTGGGATGGAGCGAAGAGTCGTCTACAATGCAACCTTATGCATGGCTGTGCCATCTGTGCCACGTGGGGCTGACTCTGAAGCAAACTTACATAGGACTGTAGCCTTCGACTGCAGTCCTTCTCCTGCTTACTTTGCAGTAAGTCCTATTGAGCACAAAAGGCCTTGCTGTGGCTTTAAAAAACAGTAACTATGCAAAGAATGGTGCTGTTAGAAATCAGCAGATGGGGAGCATGTGATCAAGAAACCCAATTCTCCCTGTGCACATAGTTTTTATATGATTTCCTAAACCAGAGTTAGACTTTAAGAGAATTCATTCGGATAATATCTGTTTTAAATAGTGACATGCAAAACTAGCATTAGAAGAGACGTTTTAAAGGCAACAACAATGAAGAAACAAGAATGGAACTGCCGTCAGAATGGGGACAGTGTGAATTTTCTTCAGACCTGTTTGTACCATTCAAGAATGAACAAATATTATTCTAAAACTCCAAACTGAAGAAAAATCTGAAACTCAAAGAAACACTGAGCACAAAAACATCACAAAATGTCACAAGGGTACAGACCACTTCTGAGCCCTTGTTTGTATCAGAGCACACAAAACACCTGCCACTTTGAACCCTTGCTGCAGAATTATAAGAGTCTTAGCTTTGACCAAACTAAGAATTATCTCAAATGTAGGAAGTCACCTCTACTCATATAACTTCCCCAAACTGGCCATGCTGTGCCACACTTCAGCTAAGTGTGCAAACACAATTCTTTCACCCCCTGTGTTCTGCTCCTGGGTTAAGTTTCTGAAATGTTTTAACATATACAGTGTAATCTGAGGAATGTCTCCTTTGAAGTAAATCCCATGGATTTCAGTGAGATTTACTCACAGGGGAAGACATAGGACTGCACCTATCTTCCCCATCAGATTCATTTTTCCATCTTTTTGCAAAAGGACACATTCCAAGAGTTACTTGGCAGGGAAGATGCCTTATCAGAGTGGGTCTGAAATTGACTTATCTTTAATATAGGTACTCAATGTGATTCTTTGCTGTTACAACTCCTAAGTTTCAAATGCCATGGATCTGAAAAAACCAAGCAAGCAGGCAAACAAGCACACTTAGAGCCAATTATCTGCTGATTTGGGCAATGCGGTGACATGCCCTCATTAGATTCTTACTCATTAAATTAATTACTCTCACTACCGAACAAGACATGGCTCTCCAAAAGCCAACCATCATTATGGGTAATACGTGCAACAGCCACCATTAACATTGATTTCATTCCAATAGGCTCCAACAACATAACTTTAATAAGAATAATTCCTGTTTAAGCAAGCAATTGAATTTTGTAAAGGCACTGCGCCCCACATCGTATCAACATACTCTGTTCAGCTGGCCTTCAAGGGTGTTTAATTGATTAATTCATGCAAGCTCCATGATGGGTAGAGAGAACAGACTGGAAGGCAGGGGAAAGTCACAACAGTGATGCCAGACTTCTGATCATTTGGCAAAGGAACGCTGGCACATCCCAGTAAAGTGACAGTAAAGCCATATGCAGAAAAGTGGAATATGTATCATGATTTGGAAAGTGGTCTTCATGCCAGGCTTTCTATTGCTAAGTAAAGGAAAGGGCCCATTCAGAGTGGAGAGGGAGCAAGGAGAAGGTGGTCTGCAGCCAGAGGCAGCAAGCAGTGAGCTCAGTGGGGTTTAGACATGCTAAACAGAAGAGAGGCATGTGCACGGGGGACTTGCGCATCATTTATGCTGACCTCTGCCATGCATCTGTGGTAGGCAATGGTGCCTCTGTGAGTGGTAGGCATATTTGGCAATTTGAGAAACTGCCCAGGCCACCAGCACAAAATGGCTGTCAAGGAGGTGTGGCAAAGGACAAGTGCCCTGCCCAAAATGTCCCTTGTATGCAAGATCAAGGTGGGTCTGCACCCCAACAACTAAACAATCCCTTCAAGCCCACCTTTTCAGCACCAACAAACTTATTTGATGGCATCCGAGCTGCTGATAAGGGAAGAGGTGGGGCAGCTGTCAAGAAAGGAGTCCTAGGGTGTACTGGTGCCCAGTGGCACCATATTGCCTATCTCTGCCATACACTGACTTCTTTCAAATAAGTTCATATCCTACTTATTACGCTGCTAGAAGCAAAAACTGATAATGGCACTCTGTGTGGAGTATAACCAGAGCTGCACTGAAAGTGCCTCTCCTTTGTATCCAGAATGTTGTGCTTTGGCTATCAGAATTTAAGATGGCTTCTGCCTGTTGGGTACCTGACTTGAGCAATCAATCTTCCTATTCTACTATCCCAATTCCACATTTGGCCAACCTTGTTTTAATAATACCATTGGCAGGAGAGAATAAAATATCACAAATATAAATTAGCATCATGTTGTTATTATAAGTGACAGGATAATCAATAAAGCAATCTGTTGCCAAAACACTTCCGTCGTCATACTGTGGAAAGTGTTTACTCATGGTAGGGAGGAAATTAATACTGTATGAGAGAATATGCAAGAATGCCTGTTTGTCTGAACCTGCCTACGTGGCCAGATCAACCTATGAGGCCCTGCTTAAGGACAGTGGAGGATTTTGATTTGGTCGGCTTTTTGAAGTGAGCGAGCCTGATCTGCACCTCCCAGGCGAATGCATGGATCACAGCTGTCCTTCTCTTTTTGAGCTCTGACTGTTGAATGACGCCATCCTTTGCTCAAAAAACCGCACCAAAATGTATGTCAAGATGCATGCATTATAGTTATATCCTGCCTTTTTTGCTTTTCAGGGAACTCAAAGGAGCTTACGTTATTCTCCTCTCAATCTTACCATCACAACAACAACCCAGTGGTAGATGGCACTGGGAGTCTGTGCTTGGCCCAATGTCACCCAGTAGAATCCATGGCAGGGCGGCGACCCCAGTACTCTCAAGTCTCAGCTGCAGCACTCTTAACTACTACACCATATGGTTCTTTAATTTGTTGCCTTTGGTATTTTTATTTATTTATTTAGGATGTAGACACCTCCTAGAACTCAATGTAAGATGTGGTTTGAAGCTCATATAATTCTAAGTTTATGGTGTCATTCATATAACAAAAAAGATAGTTGAAAAAAGTCCATGGAAAGTGGGCCTCTTTGAAACACGCTTTATTCAATGAGAGCGAAAGATGTATATTTTAAAAAATGCACATACTAGATACATAAATGTGGAATGGATATTTCATAAATGCACATGAATATTTGTGTGAAAAAACAGTAGCACTCACAACTTGGAATGGACATGAGTGGGAATAAGCTTCAAGAAGGAAATCAGAAAACTGAGAAGCTTAACAGTTGCTGATGTGCCCCTCTCTGCCTTATAATTCTGGTGTTTACTAAGCATTCCTGAAGGTACCTCTGAAAACTCCATGCCTTGATGGTGATAGCAGCATTATTACTGAATAACCCTTTACAAATTACTCCGATCCTCTTCTCCAGCTCTCACAGGCTTACTGCTATGCCCCCAGCTTGGCTCTCCACACACCTATCATTGCCACAGAAGCCACCAAGGATTTGTGACGGACTACGGGCAATCTCCATCCTTTCCAAGATGTCGTGAAGTTGAAACCAGCTGAACTCTCTCCTCCTCCTCCAGGGTACAGTCACAATCATCTTGCTTAGGATGGGTAACCAAAATTTGTTTTCTCTGCAAATTATGTCATGACTGCAGAGATGGAGAGGTCTTCCTTCTTCTCTAATTAGCTGCTAGCTCCACAGGAGGTGGCAAAGGAAATCAAGCAAGCCATCAGAGCGGGGAGAAAAGGGCTAAATTAAATGAGCCAGTAAGTTTCTCATTCCTGGTCTGCTACAAATCAAAGACCCTTGCTCCTTAACTAACACTCCTTAACCACAAATTGCAACTGCTACAAGGATGTCCCACATTTGGCAAGAAATGATCTCTTGAATTCTCTTGTTGACTCTGATCCATTTTGCAAGCGCATCTTCCTTACACACTGTGGCACAGATGGCTGATATTTTCACGCTGTAGCAGTCACTGGGTTTTAATGTTACTTAGTGACAACTTTACAACATTTGTACAGTCACCTGCTTGAGACCCCTGCTGTTTGATGCACTAAGGATTACACTTTAAAACTCTTAAATGAGATTAAGAAGCGCCTGAAAAGGTTACCCTGGTATTTTGCAAACTGAGCGTGCACATTAGCCACCATTTTCGAAAGCTCTTTCTTTAAATTTATTTTTTTTAATCCTATTGAATTACTTCCTTTTCTAGACTTCTAAGCAACAGTGTACAAGCAGGCCTATCAGTCCATAGCTCCTGCCTCATCTTTTCTTTCATCTGCTCATCTCCCTCTCTTTCAGGCTGGACCATCTCAGATCTACCTGCTTAGAATAAAGCCAAGCATCTGGCTGCCTAGTTCTGGTGCCTCTGACTCTGGAGCTCTGGGCCTGGCTGGGTCTCATACATGTGCTTGCAATTCCAACCTTGGAAGATGAGGTGTTGCTGGTGTGGCGGTAACCAGAGTGAATTAGAAGCGAAGGGCTTTAAATCTCAGGTGTTCAAGGCTGGTGCTTCCTTTCAATGGCAGCAAGAAGAAATTGAGAAGTCTCTAGTCTGAGCATTCCCCTTCAGGCAGGCTTTTCAGGCTGCTTCTCAAAGGCTCGAAGATAGGTATGTTTAAAAAACAGAACACCCACTCCAGCAGTTGATTGCCTCTGCTTTTTGATTGAGATTGATGGGGGAATCTCCTATGGCCTTTTTATACCCCCTTTTCATCCACCCTACCCCCCAATCAAGCTAGCGTTGTCATTCCCCCCACCATCCCAGGCATTTCCTTCAGAACCCTAATTATCCTTTTGCTTGGTGTTTGAAATAACGTTGGAAGAGGCTGTTTTATTTGCAGCTTTTACAGTTACTTTCCATTACCATGTGGTTTGCCCTAATGGGACCTCTGCCATGCATCCAATAATGTTTCATCTAATCCCTGGGCTACGATTGGAGGCCAATTTTAGTGCTGGCTGGGATAATTGCGTCTTCAGATCAATTGATTTTCAACATGTTAGGGGGTCCTCTGCTCAAAATAATTGGTGGAGTCAAGGTCCTCTCTCTTGCGGGGAGGCAGAGGAGCTGAATGCTATGTAGACTGATGAGACAGCAGCAACGCTGGTTCCCTGCTAGATGATGCAGAGGAGAGCATACCATTAATCTTCACAGAGTGGGCCTGGATGCGGAGGCTCAGTATGGCTGCATCCAAACGCATTTATGTCTCTTTCTGCTCACATGGGTCTTAACATTTCTTAGCAAGTTACAGACCCATTTTAAAACCAGACAGCAAATCTAAAACATGGGGGAAGTGTGCCACTTATTTCTATTAATAACAAAAGTTCCAATTTCTTCTTATTATGGAAACCTGGTTAAAGGCTGCTTGCACGCTGCTGTAAGTAATTATGACAGCTCCTTCTTTCGAAGGAATAGCTGATCTACCTAAAAATGAATGTGCCAAGATTTTTCATGTTTTTTTTATTTCATTTCAGTATGATATGCATGAGAATGTCTCATTAGTGGCACATATTTTGAAATAATAGGCAACACTTCCCAATGTGCTTAAGTCCAATAATAAAAAAAAATTAAGGTTAGTTGTCATGAACATTTAGTGAGAACTCTAAAATGTATAGCACTCTTCCTTTTGTTTTGAGGGGGAAAAGTCTGGAGGAGGAAAAGTCTGTCTCTTTCCCACTGTGTGGTGTATGTAAGAGATTCAGGCTATACAGATTAATACCAGAGCCGGCCCTATCATTACGCAACAGAGATTCATAGCATAGTAGAGTTTATCTGTACCAACCCACTCAGATGACTGTCCAGTTTTGCCTTGACAGGCAGCTGGTTCCACTGACATATTCTCTGACGGTGAGGAAACTTTTCCTGATTTTTGGCATGATTCTGGGTTGCCACAACTTGAGTTGAGTATTCTGTGTCCAACACTCTGGTATGAAATAGAAGATATCCTGTCCTTCCTCTTTGTGGCAAACTTCTATGTATGTAAAAAGTGATACCCTGTTCCCCTTCAAGACCTCTCTGATCAAGGTTGAACATACCCAGTTCTCTCAGACTCTTCTCACAGGGCAATGTTTCAAATTTCGGGACCATTTTTGTTGCCCTCCTCTGAACCCATTCCAATTTTTTGGCCTCTTTCTTAAATCTTGGTGCCCAGAACTGGGCACAGTATTCTACACAATGTAGCACCTTCAGCTGTCATGAAATCATCTCATTTTATTACTTACAGTGGAATCCTGGACATGTCTGCTCGGAAGTATGGCCCACTGAGTTCAGTAGGACCTACTCCCAGCTAAATGGATATAAAAATGTGCCGTTAACTTTCTATTGTGTTTCCACTGCTAGGGAGGAGTACTGACGAAATAATTTGACTAGCCTTGCCTCGGGGGTGAGCACGTTGTTTGCTAAAAAATATTTTCGGTCAGCCTGCATGATTGCTTTTCACAGAATATTCACTACAGCTGGGACTGTGGTTCTAGGGCTCTGATCCACCCCTGCCCACTCCCAGAGCAAGTTTGGGGGCTTCAGAGTAATAATTTCACATTTCAAAATAATTATTCCCACTCTGGGCCATTACAAAAACTTCTATAGCCACTTTTCCAGTAGGGGTATAGGAGAAAACAGTCACCAGTTTGAGGATCATAGGAATACTTGAAAAATTAGCCAGATGAATTGCAATACTAACCTGGTCTGGGCCACCAAGACACAAGTATGGAGGGCAACTTAATTATCCACTTCCTTTCATAATTCTCTAGTGCAGTTCTTGGCTCAAAAGACCTATCAACTGTTTGAAAATGTGTATTTTGGGGGAGAAATGCATTTAAGTTGTGTATTCTGGATAAATTTTGTTTAAAATTTGTATTTAAATGCAACTGGTTGTAGAGGTTAAAGTACACAATCTGCAAATTAATTGAGAAACAGGATAAAACAGATCTATGATGCCAGGAGCACATGCCAAAAGTGACATGGACCAGGAAGAGAGTCATTTGTCCAACCCTGGGACTTCCACCCATAACTGACATTTCTCTTTCCATTTGAGAGTTGCATGCCAAGAGTTACTCCTCCAGTATCAACCTGTTATCTCACTGCAGCATCACTGCTTTGGGTTTCACTCCCCAGGAACCTGGACTCTACGGCACATCAGTCAGTGATGCTTGCGGTGCTTGTGTCTCCTCTGCAGAGCCTTCTCCCCACACTAGGAATCGATACAAGGAAGAGGGAGTCCAAATAACCCCGAAGGAAAAACCAACTTTCCATTATCATTATTCAAGACTTTCAGTGGCTGTATTCTGTTTTATTTCTCCTATTCAGTATTCTAAGTGTGCTAGCATGTCTGCAACAGGTCTGACACTGAATTTTTAGCATGGCAAAACCAACAAGGGTAAGGCTTGGAGTGCATGGATATGCCCATGCTTTAAATTTGCATTAAAAAAGCAGGGAAGTTTAATATTAAAAAAAAGTCAAGTGCTCTTAAGACTCTTCATTCCTTTTTTGAACAATCTACCAATGAAGATACATTTAGCAAAGTTGATTCATTTCCTCTTAAGTTTGAGGAAAAAAGGTCACATTCACCATTTATAATCTCAGCAGAAAGACCAGAGCCATCAATTCTCAGCTCTAATTCCCTATCTCATAACTGTCAGATTATGAAACAACACTCTGTAAGCTGCAGGAGTTTACAGGGGGAAAAACACATCTTATTCTCTACTGCCACTTTAATCAGATGAATTAATAAAACAGGATTCAGCATTCACTATGCACCTCAAGAGTCTGGGAGAAAGAATGGGATATTGCCTTATGTTGGTTGATACTTTTGTTGTGTTGAGCAGATAGCACATGAACACATGCAAAGTACTCCTCCACTGACCACCTTCCTGCCTGAGTCTGAGATTCTGCAGTGTGTCTGGGCTTGTTCATATTCCGAGGGCCCCTAGCAGACCCCATGGCTCCTCATAACTCCCCTCCCTTCAAGGAATTATATTTTCTCATCAGCCTGATGAAAATGCATCAGTCGTGATTATTCATTCCCCTGCATGGCCACTGCGCTGTTTTCGGTATGGAAGGAAGGACAGAACTGTGAAGGTTGCTCCCTTCCTGTAGGAAGTGATAGCCAACTTATACAGAAATGACATTTGCACTTGTGCTTTAAACTACCCAAAATGTAGAATGTGAACTTTGCATCAAGTTTTCTACTTTTCCCCCAGGCTCCAAAGAAATGATCTGCTTGGCATTATTATTAAAAGAATGATGAATTTTAAAAGCAATCAGTCATTTTCTTCTTTTGACTACAGCAACATATTTTGAGAAAGGTCAGCAAATGAAGGTCAAACAGCACGTGGCAGATCCTACTGGTATGACCAGAAGAGTGCCTTTCCATTTGAGGCACAATAAAAACAAAGGTTAATCAGCCACATTGCATTAAGAGTTCAGAAAACACGCTTGCTTGAAGGGACACATGAAACACACCACTTGGGTCTCATTGAGCTCCCATAATGCACAGCCACTGATGCGTGAATACACTAGAATGGCACTGGGATCTACAATTACACCTGCAGAATTTAGTTCAGACATGGGAAGCTAGCTACAAAAATTAGAAGAAATGCACCTGTACTCAACAGCAAATGCCTAAACCAGGAAGGCCAAAAAGCTGGAGGAGAAGGAGGAGGAAAATAAGCCCCTCAGAAGGATGCCCTGATGCTCTACGTCAGGGATGGGCAACCTGTGGACCTCCAGATGTTTTGGCCTATAACTGCCACCATCCTTTCTTAGCATAGCCAATGATTGTGAGATGCATAGGCCAAAATTCAAGGAGGCTCAACAAGTTGCCTACCTTGGGATTTTTTTTTTTTTTTTAAAAGCCAGGTGGAAGCAAAATGTTTGATTTAAGACTTGACTGGGAGCAGCACTGATGCATGGCTCTGGAAACTGTAGCATGCTTCAAATCTCAGACTGAGACTTGCCACCATTAGGATGCATTGTATAGGGACAGTCTTGCTTTTGGTCACCTCAACTGACTGTTGCAGCATACACATGTCTAAGAGTCCCCCACAATATGATCGGCTTGAACAAAATAATTTCTAAGTACGGAAGACACCATCATCCACATTCTATGGTAAACGTTGCATTTGAAGTAACGCAAAGCATGCAATTACAGTACTTATCTCATGGTGCTCAGTTTGCATATTTCATGATATGTCGTTTGCTAGGTAGCTATTACAAAATCAAATATAAATGATTTATGAATACAAACAAATAGTTTGAGACATCTGGGGGATTCGTGGAGCTCTGCTACCATTGCTGGAAAAGCATCAGGACCCAGCAGTCTGTAAAGATGGCTTCACTCGCAAACTCTCAGCCTCGCCTACAGGCACTTCTGCAGCACCTGCTATCTTGGTCGCAATTACATTGCCCTGAGCACCTGGCCTCCGAGGCAAGCCCAAAACATTCTGCAAGACAAGAGGGCTCCCCCTCTCCATATTCCACAGGTAGAAGCCATCTGGATGCCAGCATCTTCTCCTGTAACTGTGGGCAGCAGGCGCACTTAGAGGATGCTGGGCAGGATGCATGGCATACACAACTCTGTCCTCTACAGCTGTCATCCACCCCACAGGCACCGCCTGGGACAGATGCTTCGCCTTGCCTAATGATGCTCGCCAGCCACCAAACTGAAACGCATCCGATCAGTGTTACGTCCTCGATCATCCTTCACACTTCCATGCCTAACCAAGTTCCAAAGCAGCAAATATCGCCATGCTCCATTCACCACTGCTGATCTCCACACTTACTAGCACAGAAAAATTTAGCAACGTTAAAGCCCTTGGAGTGCTTTGTGGCTTCATTTAGCAACAGACAGAACAAGCATAGCTAAGCAGAGCAAGGCATAAAAACAAGGGGTCAACAGTAATCAATACTGTGCGGTAGGAAAGTCTGCTCAAGGGGCCAAGAGCACAACCAGGAGAGAGCTAATGAGGGAGCATCTCAGTATACGGACCGAAGCTCTGCTTACCTGCTCGTGATACTCAATCCCCATGCTGAGGGTATTGATCAGGATGGCGATCATGATCCCACGGCCAAAGTACTTGCTATCCACAATCTTGCGGAATGTTTCACAAACCACCTTCCAGAAAGCGAGAAGCTTCAGCGTATTTCTTCCCCGGGCTTTCCAGGGCTGAGGATCTCTCTGATCGTGGTAGTGGGCATCTTGGGTGAACTCATACACTCCGTCGCTATCGGAGTCGCCTGCCTCATTGTCCACCTGCTCCGGACTGGTTGCCAAGGTCTTGAGGCAATATGGGCAGCTCTCGGGGCTACACGTACCGTCCGGCTTCCCACACTGGCTGGAGATCTTGCAGGAACCTTGGCACGGACCTGAAAGGAGGATGAACACCCTGTTCATTCAGCAGGTACCTTGGAATCCCTTTCTGGAGCAGCTGCACAGTCTGACAATGACTGTTTCAATTTGTAGCTTTCAGCAGAGGAAAGCTTAAAAATTTAATACCAGAAATATCTGCCTGCCAGGTGCCCTGCTTCATTAGATTTTTATTCTATTTCTTTAGATTATTTTAAAATATTGTTTAACTGGGAAGCTGACACAGTGAAAAGGGAAGTTCTGCTCTCCAACTGTATCTTGATTTGGGTTATTTCCTCATCTGAACCTCAGGCCCCAACGTAATCTTGTAGACAGGTTCTTGGCAAGTTGCTTGCTTTAGTCTCACCAATTTGCCTTGTGGGAAATGAATGTTTTGTGGCTGGCTATGCCCACTGCTGTAGCCATTTTATGAATAGGCACCCCTGCCAAGGCACCAGAGATAAGTGAAAGGGCAGAAACAGAGGCCTCCAAAGCAGGCCTTCCTGCCTCGCCCATCTGGAGAGGGAAATCCCTCAAAGAGGAGCACTGGTGCGTTTGGGGTGGGGCAGCTAGAAATATTCACATTTTTCCCACTTTTACAGGGGTCCTGTGCCCCTGGCCCCCGTGAATGTAGAGGGCCGACTATACATGATCCAACTTACATACAAATTTGACTTAAAGACAACTTTCCATTTTCTCAGGAACAGAACTCGTTTGTAAGCCAAGGACCACCTGTGTTTGAAATTGGTCTGAGTGATCTCCTTTTCAAACCTGGATTCTGGGATTACAACAAGGATGGGCTATTCACATGACTGCCCAGCATGGGTTATTTAACCAAGTGCCTGATCCTGCCTAATCTTGGAAGTAAGCAAGGTTGGGCATGGTTGAAATCTGAATGGGTAACTTAAAATGTTGTGAACCACCTGGGAGTTTTAGGTATAGGCAGTGCAGAATGTAAGGAACTGATAATAATAGTCGATTGTTTCTATGGATTGTTTTTATTAGCTTTATTGTTTTAATGATCCTGTAATTTAAAGTGTTGCAAGCAACCCAGAGACTCCACTTGGAGTAGGGGGCAGGATATAAATGTAAGAAATTAGAAATAAATGAATAAATAAAAAATGAAGCTGTAACATGTAGTGTGGATGCATCATCATCTGATGATGATCCGAAGGCTATGGTGATGATATGGCCGATCCATCAGCTGCATCCTTACCTGGACGAGCACTGCCTAGCAATGGTGACACACACTCTGGTAACCTCCTGGTTGGACTATTGTAACATGCTCTGTGTGGGGCTGCCCTTGAAGACGGTCCAAATACTTCAATTGGTTCGAAATAGAGCTGCTAGATTGCTGTCAGAGGCCAGTCACTATTCTCATATAACTCCAGTCCTCTCCTAGCTTCACTGGCTCCCCATTGAAGTCTGGGTCCAATTTAAGGTGCTGGTATTGACCTATAAAGCCCTAAACGGCTTGGGACCAGGATACCTGAAGGAACTTTTTTCCCCTATATGCCCTCCCGCACCTTAAGATCTGCAGCGGAGGCCCTGCTCCGGGAACCCCCCTTGACGGAGATTAGGGGACAGAATACCCAGAGGAGGGCTTTCTCTACAGTGGCACCCTGGCTATCGAATGTTCTCCTCAGAGAGGTTTGCCTGGCACCGACGTTATATGCTTTTCGGTGCCAGGTTAAAACCATTTTTTTTACCAGATATTTTAAAGTTTAAATATTTTAATTAGGTTTTTATCATCAGTTGTGTGTTACTATGATGGACTTACTAAGTGTTTTATATTGTAAGCCATCCAGAGAGGAACTGTAATGGATGGGATAGAAATACCCGAATAAATAAAAATAAATAAAAAATAAATGCAGGCACCATCTTAACTAGACAATCTTCACTGGGGAGTTGCCTTGTCATGCAAACCAAGTGTGGATCCTGTGAGAGTTAAAAAACTATCATACAATACAACAATCCCTGTGCAAGAGCTGAATATGCAAATGAGCATCTGCCACAGTTCTTTGTAGATTAAATAACAGACAACAAGCTGCTGTTCGTCATCCACGTTTGGTTGGGTGAAGAGATACTAGTTGGTCAATCCTGCTGGATTGGTTGGGACTGGCTAAGAATGAAAGAACTGAATATGATCCCCCTCCCTCAGGAATGTAGTTTGCCAGATCTTACCTTGGCATGTCTACATGCCCACCAAAGGGTTATCAAGTTGAGGTAGCCAAAGACTGACTCAGGCTTCCCTCCTTCCCTCTCCTAAGAAATACCCTAATTTGGTCTGAAAATGCAAAGAGCTGGAGTTGGGAGCAGGGTTGTTAGAGAAATGCTCAACAGAATCAAATGAATTTGGATTTCTTTCAGTCTGGCGTGAGGATTCTGCACCAGACAGCCTTTTTCCATATTACAGAGATTTCACAAACTTGGGGGTGGGAGGGGGGAATTTGTGCAAATTTGTGCTAGTGCTAATTTACACTAGTGCAACTGTGAATTAGTCCTGATATGCATTAGTGCAGTGGCATGAAATTCTCATGCATCCCTAAAAATATTTGATTCCATCAATGAGTGTACAGAATGAAAGCTGCTAACTGAGCAACTGGTGGCACATTGAGGGCACAGATTCTATAAAATCAATACATTTCCAGCAGATGGGGAATAATCCAGGAAAGCTCAGAGCTGGTAAAGTTCTACAGAGTTCTGGATTCTAGTGAGCAAGTCATGTGAATCTTTACCTATGCTCAGATGTTGTATTTGTAAATAAAGGCAAGTATTACAAAACACCAGTAATTCTCCGGTGACCCAGGGGAAGGCCGACTTGCAGCCCTCAACCTCTCAGCACTCAGAGAACTGGGGCACACGTTGCAGTCTCTCCTCAAAATGCTGAAGAATTGCTTATTTCCATAGCCTCATTTGTGAAAATGCGTGCCGATTAATGATCTTCAGAGTGTCTGTTACCTAAATTAGAGGGTGAGCAACAAAACTGACAGCAACATGAAAGGGCAGGGATAGCTGCCCACTGCCAGGAATGCACAGCCACTTCATTACATGCTTGGCCATTAAGGGGACTCAAAAAGCAACCAGCTCTGGTGGCACCTGGAATATTAGGTGCTGTAATTAGAGACAGCAGTGCAGCCAGCAAACTGCTTTTCTCATCCTGCTGTTTGCTGATACTTCACTGTTAACAGTTTCTCCACAAACACACCATTCCGAACTTATTCCTTGCAATGGCTGATCCCAGCAGACAGATGGTTCCCTGGCTCCCCACAGACAGTCTCCAGTTGGTGTCATCCACAGTGGAATAAGGAGTGTGCTCTGAACTCAGAGACAGTGTCTCTTTCATCATACAGCCAGCAGCAGAAATGCAGGTTACCTCAACTGACCCTCACCTCGACTTACCCTAATTCTAAACTTCTGGCTAATTGTCCCTGCTTTGCATCCATTTTTTTTCTTGCTTGCAGCACTAAAAATGCACTTATGGCAGTCCTGAAAAGTGCTTTGCAAAGGAGTCTTGAAAATCTCTCTAGTGGCAACCATTATTTTACACTAGCAGCCTGGTTCGTGCCTTGTGAAAAGAGTGCTATAAACATTCACATATTTGAGTGTATAAAAACCTGTATGACAGATGATCAGAACATTCAGTTTTCAGATTAAGTACCTCTTACAATTTAGGGTTGGATCCAAACTTAGAAATGTACACTGAACCCATTTAAATCAATGAGACAAATCAATCATGAGCAACATCAGTCTCATAGATTTCAGTGAGTCCGCCCCTGAGCACAGCCAAATATGAATTGTACAGGTTGTGTGCAGCCTGATCCTACGTGTGTTTACTTAGAAGTGAGCCCCTATTGGCTAGAGAAACAGGACTTTGTATAGATTATGTTTCTATGTTATCATAAATGGAAAAAAAAATGTGGGGGCTGACCCAGCAGGCTCGATGTTTCTGATGACTGATGTTGTTTTTAGTTTTTCTTTGTTTTTAGGACTAAAAATTTTGAATAAAACTTACTATTTAAAAAAAGGAGTGAGCCCCATAGTTTTCAGTGGGGTTGGATGGCACACACTCACAAGTAAAGACATATCACTTGCACGTTAGGCAGAGAAAAAGCCTACAATTCCCAGCATGCTGTGCCTAGGATTGGACTTGAAGAGATCAACTTCCTGAGAAGAATGACCAGTCATTGGCATGTTTTTCACTCTTAAGATGGAATGTGGGTACAATTTGGCAGTAACAACTGCGAAGATAATAATCTATTAGCCAACTTGAGTATTTGAGTATGTGCGGACAAACTTTCTTCTCTTTCTGTTTCATTGCTTGCAGACAAATGTTAAGGCAACACCAGCTCTCAGAACAATGGAAAGACTGTTCCAGTTACATTGGAGGCCTGCAAACCGAGGAGTAACCATTTTACCTGGACATGATACATGCAGCTGATAGACAAAATATGAAAGCAGCACTTCCAGTCTCCCAAGCACAGGCAGGCCAAGAGGAGACTGCTTAGAGTGGCTGGGTCGGAGTCTAGAATGCCCTTTCTTTTCACAGCAGTTTCCTACGGATCTCAAGTTCTGCAGCTGAAGAGGTTTGTATAACCATCCCTTTGCTACCAGCCTACATTTGCTTCCCACTGGTGGATTTTTCAGCCCTTTTCTCATAACTTCTATCTAAAGGCTAAAAAAATGCCAAAGGCAACCCAGTTGAATACTTGTTGATGAATTGGTTTCTCATGACTCTTTATGGATCATTGGATTAACTTCTCTTACAGCCCCAAGCTGAAGACAAGCTGAATTGCCCAGGTATCCCCTCACCTCAATCCCACATGTTTCCAGGGAACATCTAGATTGAAAAAGTACATATGGATTAAGGTGCGATATCCTTGGGAAGGAAGGCAGCTGGAAGGGTCCCTATCCAACCTCTGCACTTACCTGTGCTCTGTGTCTCTAGCAATTTCTGCATTGGACTGTAGGGTCCTGGAGGGATATTAAGGTTCATCAGGGTGCTGGCTCCAGGAATCAGTGCAGGCTCTCCTAAGCCTTTATCCTTCAGCAGCTCAGGAGAGCTACTTGGGTGCACAGTAGGGTAGACCTTGCTGCCAACTACCGTCCGGGGAAGCACCTCTGGCCCAGGTAAGCTGAGGCCAGGCTGAGGGAGAGATGGCTTGCAGTGAACTGGCTCAAAATGGCAGTCTGCATGGTAGATGCTGTGCACAGATTCGGTGTTGCCGGAAGCCGCGTGAGGATTGGCTGTTGGAGGCAGCATTAGCCTGTTGGCACCGTTGTGGAGGGAGCTGGTCTCCACGTCGCTGATCTCCGGGCTGGCCCGTGGCGCCTGCAGGCTTCCATTCCCCAGGTGGTAGTGGTGGTGGTGGTGGTGGTGGTGGTGAATGAGATGATGCACCGACGATCTTTTCCGAGGCCGGTGCTTGCACGATGGCCTCTCTGTGCTGCTCTTGCTGCCTGGGCTGGAGAGGAAGCCCATTTTCACCCCTGCTGTTCGGTACACCTCCACCACCTGCTTGCTGGCTTTACGAAGGATGTAGACGAGATACTTGAGGAGTTCGTCATAGCAGCTCCCCGGCTCGGAGAAGCTGGCCAGTGTGCTCGCGTTGGAGAGGTAACGGATCCGTTGCTCCTTCATCAGCTGGCTCTCGCGCTGCTTGGTCTCCGAGAACTGAGTTGCGATGACTACTAAGCAGAGGTTGATCATGAAGAAGGAGCCCACCTAACAGGGGAGGAGGTAAGGTGATTAGTCTTACACGGTCTCTGGAGCACATGTGTTTAATGGCCAACCTATATGACACACTAAGCACGCACTGTGCTGCTGACCCTCTCCCCATGACGCACAAGTCAATGTGAAGGGCACGAAACTGGATTCAGGCCAGCACACAGCAACGCGAAGTTTAACCTTTCTTCCAGGGGCTTGTTCTCCAAAATTTGAGCTAAAGCACATGACGAACTCCTCCCAATTCATCCCATCGTGGGCTTTCCAGCCGCCTGACGTGAGAGAAGATTTCAGAAAATTAGGTGGGAGGAGGGAGATCGAAACCTAGCTCCCACCCCACAGGTGCAGCATTCCCTTTCCAACAGTAGCTGGCCTCCTATACCTGGATCCTCCGTTTATGAGGATCCAAGCATACGGCACTGCATTTGCTGGGGGTGGGCCTTGGGCAAGGTGCTGCCTGCGAGCCTCCAGCTCCTTGCTGCTGTTACCGCGGCCCAGCTGCTATCCCTCTCCCGGTAGGCCGGACAGCACCGCCACTCAGAAGGAGAGGGCAAGGGAAGTGGATGTGACTTCCCATTCTCCTTGCTCTTACTACATCTTAGAAGCTTGGGAAAGGCAGGTGAGAAGGTGGGGCAGGGGAAAAAGGAGCAAGGGGCAGGGATCAACCAAGCAGCCCCTGCTGGAGAGAGCAGGTTCGGTGCTCAGCACTGCCGCCCCTCCATCAAGGGGAGAACCTTCCCCTCTGGAAGGTCTCCAGCCTCTGCCCCTCTGTGGTCCTTAGGCCCAGGAGCCACACAGGAAGTACACATGTGTCTTAAAATTACCGTGTGAGAAGCGCCTCACCATACAAGCGGATTCCATGTGCAAGAAAACTCAACTCCAAGCCCATTTCCATGGCAAGAGCAGTTGCATCTGTGTGACTTATTGCTTGTCCCGCTTCCCTCTTTTCCATATCAAAGGCTGTGAAGCAACCTCACCTCAGAGACTCCCACTCCGCAGCTTCACAGATCACATCACAGTTCAGAGAAGGATGGAGATTACTGGTAATTTAGTTCAAAGGGTTCCTCTAATTTTTGAGTCTTATGAGTCAATAATTGTAATTATCATGATGAAGCCGCACTCTCAGATGCGTGCATGCATGTTTTCATCACTTGAAACCTCCTTATGCCAGACGATTCCCTGGCAATGTTAGGAACCGATCTTCTTTGCTAAGGGGAATGGTGGAAACGCTGCTGCCCCGCAGCAGCAGCTGTCTCCAGCCAAAGATGTGGTAGCTTATGCCCAGACAGGCTTTTCATTAGGCTGTGTTTTGAGATGATGAAGATCATTATTCAGTCTGCATGTTCTGAAAAGCAGCCAGTAACCAGCCATGCTCTCCTGGCTACCCTGAACCTACAGATACCCTGCCCATTCATGCTATCTCAGCAGCAGGGAGATGCTGAATCATCTCCCTTTATTATATTGCCTTTCCTTCTGGTTGCTCTGAGCAGTCAGCTGTGGAGCTGAATGACATGCTATTGAGCAGCGAGGGAAAGATGCACTTTGATCATATCCCTCCAGCTTAGAAGGCTGCTAATCAGTCTCCTTAACTCTAAGGATTCCAGGCAGTTTCCTGGGCGTCTATGGGAGCATCCCCAACCCTGGCGCTCTCCAGATGTGTTGGACCACAACTCCCATCATCCCCATTTAATGTCCTGGCTGGGGAAGGATGAAGCAAGTTGTCTTTCTGATGATTCTGCAGCTGGGCTTTTGTTGGAAGGCCGGCACACTCTACAAAGCATGCCTGTGTCTCAGGCACTCATGTTCTGAAAACCTTCAGGTGAGACTGCTATAGTGCCCCTGTGCCCAAAACTGTCTTGGCAGAATTTTGGAAGCTGTGCAGAAGGCGGCTACTGGATTACAAGGATTTGGCATTATGATCATATAACGCCCATGCCATGCAATGGCACTGGTTCTCAGACCGCTTCCATGCTCAGCTGAAAAAAACCGCTGTCGATCTGTGATGTCCTCCAAGACTTGGAGCTAGGGTGTCTCTAGCTACCCACTTGTACATTATGTTCCTCATTGCTGGGCATCCTGAGGTGAGGCGAGTGGCTACTAGGGAGAAGACCTTCTTGATGGAGCCACACCAGTCATGGAAAGTTTTCCACAAGAAGGTTTGGCACTCAGTGAAAACAAGAAGCTTCCACGCCAAAGTTTTGCTCAAATAAAACAGTATTTGCCTGTTGGTGGAAGGAGAGCAAAGAAGGAGCCAACCTACGCAACCCAGAACTTCAGCAGGAAGTTCCACAGCCTGGGAGTCCAACAGCACCTGAAGAAAACTAGACTAGGGAAGGCTGCCTCGTAAGCAGTGATCAGAGAGGCCTCAAGCCAATGTTTGCTTAATCTAGGTGTCTTAACCCAACTTTCAGTCCAAATGGGCTCCCATTTAGGCATGGTTCAGCATCCGTATCAGCCTAAGAAATCCTGGATGATCTTGACAAGTTGTACCCCACTATTTTATTTGGAAAGCCCAAGAGCAATTCACTCAATTTTTGATAAGATGGGAAGTAATTGCTCCAAGGTTAATAAACGTCTAAATGGTGACTGCTGACAAGGCCTATCAGTTGTAACACTATGTGATGGGTCTGTTTTCTTAGAGCCAGTGAAGTGGGGAGAACACTTTCCAGTGCTTTATTTTTCCACATAAATTTTTCTGTTTCATACGTTCATTAGTAATGATGAACGAATGCCAATGGCAAATACAGTGTTAGGTAAACTTGGCAGTTTCTAGGCTGTAATTAACGATTTTCAGGTGATTATCCTAAGTGAGTATGTGAGAGAATACATACAAGTTACCGAATTACACATTTGTCTCGGAGGGAAATGGAACAAATGGGCAGTGACAGAGAAATGGAAGGTGCCCAACAACTTCCGTGGAAGAGAGCTGAACCCGGTTGAAACGGATGCCTGGTGCTCGGCATGTCATGCACAGTTCTCTGGGCTGCTCGCATTAATTCGTGTGGCCTTCTCCAACCCGGTACCCTACGTGCTGCTGACCTGCAGAGGATGGGGGCCGGCCATATTGGCAAAGCATGAGAGGTTGTGGGAGGTTGAATTACAGCACAGTCCTATGAATGTGGAGGCAGAAAGAAGCTCCCAGCATGCCCTGCCCTGCCTAAGCATGCTTGGGACTGTGCCCTTCGTCCGTCAACAGCTTTCAAGGCCTTTGTTCCTTCTATGCAAGCACTAAGGGGAGTACATGCTATTGTCTTTAAAATTTTACCATAATTTCAATGAAATGAATATGTAATATAAGTGTGCCTTATTCCTTCCCCTCATACTTCAGGTCACATACTTGTAGAATATTGAGACAAAAAGATAGCATTTAACTTTGTTGTTTTTTTTTACTTATATTTAGTAAACATGTTCCTCACCCTCTAATGATTTTCCAGTGCAAAGGGAATTTTTTGTACAGGTCCTTTGCATCAGAAATCAGCCTAATTTGCATTGGCAAATAGTCCAATTTACCTTTTCCCCCCTGAAAATTGCATCACTAGTTAGGGCATTGCCCAGCTAAGGGGATATCTTTCTGTTCCACTAATGGCGACATGGGCTTAAAACATTCCCACTGACATCTGACAGAGGTGCTTACCTTGACCTGGACTGTGTAAATAATTGTGCTCGTACAGGTGTATGTGCTGCAAAATGCCCCGCGGAGCAGGGTGTCAAGGGCACACTATGCTCTGGATGTGCGAACACCACAGGGCTCGCGGTCTTCCTTCTAACTACCCTCAGATGGCACTTATTACTTCAACCAGAGAGGGCTCTATAGCTTCTCCAAACATCTCATCCTATAAGATAAGGGTTGGGGAACTCTTTTCAGCTGAAAAGCCACTTTCCCTTCTGGCTAGCCTTTGAAGGACTGAATGCCAGAGGCAGCCTAGGCCAAAGCAAAAGGTGGGCAGGGGGCCATCTCCCCCGCTCCCGCACACTAATTCACACAAATGCATTCTCACAGTGCCCCCATATATTCACACCCACAGCTGGGGTGGAATCCAGCCCCACACCAGAGGCTCTTCAGAGACCTAATTGCCATGCATGGGGGTGGCTTTGGAGGAGCTGCAGCACCCACAAAGGGAGGGGAGAAGGAGCCATTCCCTTCCACAGCTGCAAGCTCAGCAAAGTTTGTCTGGCAATCTTGCAGCCAACAGGACTCTTTCTGAGCCGAACTTCCATGGCAGCGGCGGGGGAGGGGGGCATTCCAGCACACCTGCAGCATGAGAAAGGGTATCCCTTCTCCTTCCAGCTGTGCCAGTCCCTTGCCCCAGTTGTCTTTGTGCAACGACCATTCTTTTAAAAACGCCACTGGCCTGAATGGACATTTCCTTTCGTTTTTCCCAAAAGCCGAATCTCCAACCAGAGTAAGGGCAAGGAGGGGAAGCCAGACGGGGCACAACCAGCCAGTAGACCAGTTTCCCACCCCAGTGTAGCCTCTCCAGAGAGAACAGAGCACTCAGTGCTTAAATTCCTCCTCCTGCCCTTATAACAAAAATACTGTTCTTTCTTCTAGCTTTGTTGATGGCTATTTACCATACCATCGCCTCTGTCCCCGCACACATACAATCAGGACATATATCAGGGGTAAGGAAGGGAGAGGTAAAACCTAACTAGCTCAGCCAGGCATATTGTAAGAAAAACGTAAGGGTTACCTGAGGCCAAAACAAAACACTCTGGTACGCACTGATACAAGAACCAGAAAGAGATCAAACTATCTTGACTTGTCTTTGTTATTGCAGGTTAAACTTGAGGGTCATCTAATAGCAGGCATAAGATTGCACTACACAGTGGGCTCCCCCCCCCCACCTGAGCTGCTTGCTTCAGCATCAATCTCATGTTTGTTTTTAAAAAGAACAGAATAGAGGGCATGAGTCCTGCGACAGATTTGAAAAGGAAAGGCGAAGAAGTAGCCATCACTAAGGAAATGGGCCTTCCCTATCTCCGATTGGAACAAATTAATCACTTAACTGATGGGCTAATTTACCACTTATCATCCTTGCACAGACAAAAGGGACACATAGAACCATTTTTGATGACCTCCTTTGCTGGACCATTTGGGAAGTAAGTTCGCATTTGAAGAAGTGATGAAAATGTCCCACTTGCAACTGCAAACATGAGCGTGAATGAGAAAATGGTTGTTCGGAAGAAGCCTGCGCATTTGCCAACTTGCTACCGTATTTGCCAGGTGTGCCCTCCCCGCTTTGACAATCTGCAATAGATTTCACAATTTAAAAACAGGATGCATTTTCATGTGTGTGGAGACACTTGGAAAAGTGCATTTTCATGTTCAAAAATCCCTAAGTGGCTGTATTTGTCAGTGAGGAGGATGAGGCACATGGAGCATGTGGAGCGGGGAGCCTCAAGAAATGGGGACGCTGTTCCTTCTGGGTCCATTTCTCCCTCCCTCCTCTCGCCAATTGCCCCTTCCTTCCACACACCCTGCGTTGCTCTGTTTTCTAGAGCAACCCAAGCAGAATGCCTCTGGTTGCTGCAAAGACTGGAAAGAAAAAAAACTCACAATGATCAGGAGAATGAAATAGATGAAGTTGTAGAAGGAATGAGCGTCCATGACGAAGTACATGATATCTACCCAGCCCTCCAAAGTGATGACCTGTGATAAAGCAAAAGAAAGGGGAGTCATAGGTAAGCTTGCCTTGGGCTATCAAAGATACAGTTGTGGATACTGAAAAGAATGGATAAACTAAAGTTTTTAAAAAGTTAATGAGAACAAAAAGAACAGCAACACTCAAGGAATAAAGAAATTCACTGATTATAATTCTTAGGAGAAGCTTACTATCTAATGGAAGACTGGATGTATCAGTTACACAGCATATAAAAGTGGTGTGAGTGTGTATTAGTCACAAAAAAGTAGGCATCTGTGCTTGATTAGAAAAAGATACAACAATGTTGTTATTCATTGTAGGTTATATGTTAGATAATGGCTAAACAACAACAATAAATTGGCACATACCCAGGAACTGAGGTTGGGCAAAATATCATTTCATGCCAGTTTAGTACTGATGCATTTTATATTTATCATAGGTCTATAAGGAAAAAAACAGATACTAGTGACTCTCCACCACTGAAATATTACTCCCCTGTTATCAGAATAAGTTGTTTTAGAGCAGGAACAAGCATTGACCTAGCTTTCCCCCTACAAGGCGGATAGCCTATTGGGAGAGTGAGGGCAGTATGTCATTCACCTGAAATATTGCAATCCACGCATAGCCAATGTTATCAAAATTGATCGCTCCTTTGAAAGGGTTGTGTTCCCCAGCAGAACAATTGGTGTAATACTGGTTCCAGTTGACACAAGAGGTGTTGGTGGTGTCGTTGTAGGAATAATAGTCCAGGGTGCACTCCAGGCCTTCTTCCCTCCGCGTGGGGATGCTGCGGCAGTAACGCATCCCGTTCTCTCGAGGCTGCGAGCAGATGAAGGGGCTCTCATCCTCATTCTCCGTCTGGTAGTATGGCTCCAGCTCTACTGTGTAAGGGCTGAAGGAGAGCAGACATGTGGCAGGTTATGCTTGTTTCAGTGTTCAAGGCTTATATCTGATCTGTTTCCCTGAAAGGGACAACGAACACGATACAGGAGCAAGAGCGTGCTTGAGTGAAACGCGGGAGGCGAATAAGCAGCTTCACCACTTCTGTATCACGAGCAGCTGGGAGCCCGCCAAGCTCTCAGCGAGAGGCAGACTGAAAACAAACAAGAGCGAAACAAGGCAGGTCGTTCGCAGAGGAGGCGGCCCGTGCAAAGCAGCCTGGGTCCCTCACGAGAGGAAAAAGGGTGGGATATAAATGCAAAGTAATAATCCTAAGAAAAATAATCCGAGGAACTCACGGCCCTGAGATGCCAATAGGATAATTGGGTTCAGACAAAGCAATTAGAAAAAGTAATTGAGGACAGGGGCATTTGGATTGTGCAGGAGGGCAATTTAATTTTTCAAATGTCTGTGAATGGCTGATGTTTTGAAGTTCAGAAGTTAATGTCAGATAATGTTGCTTCAAAATGGCCCTTTTTCTTGAATAATTTCATCTGAACTGCTGGGTCTGGCCAACATCAGAGACAGGATATAGGGCTGGATAGGCCTGATTTACTGACCTCAGAATAGCAATCATTATGTCCTTGTGGATTGCATAAAACAACTGAAGCCATTTGAGGAAAAGCAGAATCCAGAAAAGATTGGGTAGCATGCATAATTTGAGTGCATCAGTCAGTGAGAAAGAAAACATACCAAGGCGTTTAGCGACTTGGCCTCAAGTATTCAGGAAGGATGAACATTAAGTTAGAATGTCCATGAATAGCCTTTCCTATTGAGAGACCAAAGGAAAGGATGCAAGGAGGAGGCTAATACGCAGTTCCAAGTCTGTTTATAAAGATTTTACTCTTTTGGCTTAAAAGCCGGCAATTTTAAAACTAGTACTGCTATTAAAAATACATAATTGTTTTTACTTATATCTTTCTTGTCTTGTTTTATCTATCAGCTAATGCTATTTTCCCACTTCCTAGGAGCAGGGTGGGGGCAACAGAGCTGTTTTTCAACTGGCCCAGGCATGATGTGTGTGTGTGTGTGTGTGTGTGTGTGTGTGTGTGTGTGTGTGTGTGTGTGAGAGAGAGAGAGAGAGAGAGAGAGAGAGAGAGAGAGAGAGAGAGAGAGAGAGAGAGAGATTTCTCATCCTCAAAATTCTCAGTGTGCCTTTTAAAATTTCAACCTATTCAGGTGAATAATGATATTCCAAAAGGAGTAGCTAAGATTCCCCCCTCTCCACTGGATGAAGAGAAACAGCAAAAAAGTACAAACCTTACTGGGATTAAGGGACTGGCTTCACACAGTCTTATTCTTCCCATGGCTTGTTCTGGTTACAGGTCAGTGGAATTCGCCTAATTCCCCTCAGCCTGCACAGGTTACTATGTTGTGTGATCCGTGGAGGCAGCTTGTTGGAGGGGCAGTAGTCCTCAAGTAGGCCTACTCCTGGCAGCCATGCTGCCTGCCAGGACATGACAAGCCACAGTAAGCTGGGTGCCCCTGGACACCCTTAAAAGGGAGCAGCTGAGGGCACCCTGCACAACGGAGCACCCCGTGGCTACATAAGCCATGGTGGGTTATCATGTCATGCGAACCAGCCCAGAATGCCCTTCAGAAATGCCACTGTTGCATTTCGTGCATACGTGCACCCCTGCCTCTGGCAGGCACCATTTGTAGCCCCTTGCCTTCCTGGCATTGGAAAGGAAAATTCCTTCAATAAACCCTGCTGGACTAAGAAGCCAGTTCAACACACTGGCTTGGTTCACACACCACAATCCTCATGGCTTGCTTGCTGCCCATGGGGATTGACATGTCATGCAAACCTGTAGCAATTTCACCAGGGTCAACAGCCCATAGCTTGTTCTAGAGGTTGCTGTACTCCTGATGGGCTGTCATGTCGGCCAAATCCAGTCAATCAACCCTTCCGTAAGTATAGAAAATCAGCTAGTGAGCCCCATGGAAAGAGTGACTGAGTAACTTTGCCACACTGCTATGGGACTCCTGGCTCAGCACCACGACCAGCCACACTCCAAGTGTCCAAGTAGCACTTGGCGGCAGCCAGGACAAGTGTCCCTCTCTCCAAGAGCTGTTTCAGTCTTCTTTCGCCTTACGCAATCCCCTTTTTGACAGCTCTGAGCAATCCCTCCAGTGGTGTTCTACTTTGGAGAGGCCCAGGCTGGTCCACCTTTTTTTTCTGTTTACCCCAAAAATGTACATAAATATTGGTACACAATATTGTTTTGAAATATATTTTTGGCCACATTTGTGTGCAAACTCAGAGGAGAGCAGGTATGGCCATAGGAACCCTGTGTACCCAGGTAGGGTACTGCTGCCAAAATCCAGTTGGCACCCACCCCATACCTGCCCACCCAAGGTTACAGCTAAGCCAGCACCCCCCTTTGAAACCATGTGACAGGTGACAGAAGGTGCACTATCCCAGGGTCCCAAAGCTATTTCTGAAAGAAGGGTGGCACGCTGAACAGCCCCTCTGTGGCAAGAACCTTGGGGGTTTTGGGGGGAGGTGATGTTTCCCCAGGTTCTCCTCATTTTTGCCCTTGTTCCTGAGATTCTACCATTTCAAGAACAGGCAAAAGTAGGAAGCCTCCTGTTTTTTCTTGTTGCCAAGATGCTAGTGGAATTTCCTTTTTGCGGGGAAGCACACTAGTCGCGACCTTGCCTTTCCCTGACAGAAAGAAACATGGTAGCGCCTTCCCTCTATACAAATGAGGCTTAGAAAGTGGGGTGGAGTCTGAAGAACCCCCTTTGCAACGTGATGCTTAAGGATTATGGAAGGAGCACGTATGTCCTCCGGCTGCCTTCAGTTCGCAAGCGCACCCTGAAAGGGTTGCGCAGGGAGGAGGGGAAAGGAGGACCCCACAACCCATGTTGACCCTGACCGACTGTGGATTGCTCACATGACAACCAACCTAATGTACCTTATTGTCAAAGTGGGCTAGTGTGACATGCAAACGTGGCCACTCACACTGGTACGCAAAGGATGTGAGTGACACCTTGCCAGAAAGTAACATCCTTCCACCTTGAGGAATGGCTACTTCCCTGATGCCATGAGGACTCAAGGTAAAGCTTGGAAAGCCACATTTAAGGCAAATTCAGCTGGGCTAATGCCTGAAGTATTGCTTTTGATGCCATTCATTACCCTGATATTCCGGTTCCGTTAAAGAGCACGCAAAACAGCAGCTGCACCGGATCTCCCCAGAATTAAGCTGTTGTTTGTTTAATATTTGTTTATTTTTGCCAATTTACCTAAAGTGATTTTCTATGTTAATGAAGTCCCTCCTCCCTTTGCAGAGAGAGGAAGCTTCCTAAAAGAGAGGAATGCAAAACGTAAGGTGAGAGGGAAACCCCCTCCCTCCCCTCAGCGCAGGATTCTGTATCACGCTGAAGGCTGCATCTGCTTTCGCTTCAAGCAAGTGCACAAGCAAAAGGGAAAGGTGCTAGGCAGGCCCACCTTCACAGCACCAGCCGAATCGGCACAGACCTCCTGTGCAAGGTCAAGGGAATCTTATATTCAGCCCTACTCAGGCTGCTCAGCAGGTTGCCAAGAAGGCCCTCCTGCCCCAGCCCAACACTGTTTCCTTGCCGCACTGAAAGCAGCCTTGAGATTCAGTACTGCAATAACAACCCAAATCTGGAGTTAGTCAGTCACCCGTAAGTAACACAGAAATCGAGATAGGAGCATGACTAACTTTTCCTGGATCAGGGCCAATGTAAGTGAAGCACTTGAAACACTCTCAAGTGCTATGCAAATGCATTCTGTATAATTATAAATACATTTGAAGTATTGCTCTTGTACACTATTTGGCTGGCAATGTTTTCTACTAGCTAGATTAAGAAAGTCTGACATAATACATGCAAATATAATTCAACAGGAACGTCTCTCTGTGCTTTAAGGGCACGTTTTTCATTACCTGGTGGCAACACTATTAATAATGAGTTATTTATGTCTTCTGCATGGGGGGGAGGTTAGTTATTTTGAAAGCTTTTGTTCTACAGCAGCCCCCCCCCAATCGGATGCTCTCCAGATGCGTTGGGCATGTCACCTCCTATTAGTCTCCTCTAGCTGGGCCAGTGACCAAGGATGCTGGGGCTCTCATCTAAAACCCCTGGGAGGACTCAAGGTGGGGCAGGGGCTTCACAAGAAGCAATGCTAGCAATGCTAGGAAGAGGACCTGTGCATTTTGCAACTGGAAATCCAGGAATCTATAGATCCCATATACCAGTGGAGGCGAACATATGGCACCGTGTGCCACTGTGGGCACACAGAGCCCTCTCTGTCAGCACGCGAGCCAAGTCACCCCAGCATCGCCCCAGCAGCCAAGCGTCAGATAACAGCGCACGTGGGGCCATGCGCATGCTCAGAAAAGAGTAGCGGTGCCAGGCAATGACATCACGAGCCACGACTCATTAGTCTCTACTCGTCCGAGCTTTCACATGGCCGGCAGTGCGCTGCCAAGGATATATATTTTTTTGCTTGGACTGGCTGTGAGTTGTTTTTTCTAAATTAAAACCTCAGTTTTCAGGTTTTATTGCAGTGTTGGCACTTTGTGATAAACAAGTGGGTTTTAGGTGCAGTTTAGGCACTCGGTCTCTAAAAGGTTCACCATCACTGCCATATACATATAGTGCAATGGGAAAATCCAACCATGGCAGACAGACAGGAATATGAGGTAGCCAGTGTTGGCCCAACACATTTTGCTGCCTGAAGCAAAATCTGTGTTGTCCCCACGCACCCTCCTAGAGCCAAGACCTGGAAAAGCCTTGCTGAACTTCCTGCCTTCCTCTGTCCTCTCCTCAGCTGAAGCACATCACTTCCTCCTCTGTCATAGCAAGATGAACAAATGTGCAAAATTCAAGCAGCTTGCATTCTGTGGTTTGGGGCTAGAAAGGATGGGTGGGAGGTGATGGGATGCACTGAGGCTGGAAGTGCCACAATGAGGCCACACGACACTGGGGGCATTGAAGAAAGGGAGGAAGGGGAAATCAAAGGAGGTAGGAGAAATCATAATCATCAGTCTTGGCCAGGGAGAGATTTTCTCACCCTCTGGGTATTTTGATGCTGTCCCAGTGTAGAGGCAGTTGTAAGAAATGGAATGGAGGTGGGGTGTGTGTGTTCGAGAACAGAAATGTTAGCCATGTGTTTCACAAGGCTGCTTAAAGCAGCCCCTCTTCCCCTTGAACATTAAGTCCGGGGGTCAAAAATTACTTAGCTGCCCCTCTGCAGATAGGAGGTGGCAGAGTTCTTCCTCCTGCCTCCGTCAGTCTTACAACCACCACCTCTCAGGCCGCTCACTGGAGTTTTCCTTCTCCTTCACTCAGCGCCACAGACACCCTGTACAAGAGAGCCTCAAGCCCTCAACTCCACCCATGAGACTAAATCAGGAGGTGGCTGAGATGTCCCTGGGCTCCATGCTTTCCCTCAGCATCCAGAAGGCTCCTGTGGAGATAATACAGTTGCCTTTTTCCCTACACCACACTGAATAAGACAGAGTATACAGTTTAATGTCGCATCTTTAAATAAAATATCCACACTTATTAGACTCAAATGTATACATTCCTGCCTCAGGATACCTACTAATATTTTAGTAAGAAATTCACAAGTTGACTAGCTTTCACCTCAGGAGTGGTCACACGACTGGCACATTGGCTAGGCAGCTCTGAGGACAACGATTCAAAGGAAAGTGAAAGCAAGGCTGAAAGAAAAAAAGTTGCTCATGCTTTCCTACCAAGGACATAATTTGAACTCTGCTACTCATTCAGTTTTGACCTTAGTGAAGAGGCACTATGTCTCACCTCTTTGTCTGGTTGCCCAGAAAATAAGGCCTCAGGCTACCAGTGGTAGATCCTGAATCACTATGTAAGAGAACAACCAATGCATGATGAAAGGAGAGAAAAAACGAGAGAAAGAGAAAGGAAAGAGAGCAAGCAAGCAACCAAAGAAGCAAGCAAGCAAGCAAACAAGCAAAATGTCCAACTTGCTATTGGAAATGAGCATGAGCTGGAAGGAATGCAAACAGAGATCAGTGCATATTTGCCCAAGTGAATATCAAGCAATAACATATACAGTAGCTGCTACTGTTTTCACTGAGACTGGGCAATGGGGAATTTTTTCTTGCCGATGCTTAAACAACTTCACTGGTTTTAAAACCCTAACACAACTTGACCCATAGACTGCAATCACCCTTTCATGCTCTCTTCCAAATTCCCCTGCTGAGGCTATGCTGAGTGGGCAGTCAAAGGGAAAAAGGGCGCTTTCAGTACCAGCCCTTTCTGAGGGGGAAAAATCCTTAGGCTTTTTGGCTCTCCATTTTATCTCTGCTCTTTTGTTAGCCATTATTTGATTTCGGTGGATTTACAAGCCTGCTAGTACCAATTTTTTTTATCATTAAATTGCCTCGAAAACAAATTCCTGATAGTTGACAACAATGAAAAAAGGGTGATGTAGCAAAGGATTTTGGACAGGTTCATGCTGCCACCTACATCTTCTTCTTTGTGGGTTGTGCATCTTGCACACAGCCTAGAGTCCTACCCAATTGCCATATGGGCATTCAGGGAATAGAGTCATCCCACATTGGAGTCCTTATGGGAATGAGCATCTTCACTCTGAGAAACTCTTTGCTTGCTTGCATATGCAAAACACCTTTGCAAGGATACCTTATGACAGGAGTTGGCAACTTGAGGTCCTCCAGATTTTAGCCTACAACCCCCATCAGCCTTTAGTCAGTGTTGAGGAATGATGCAAGTTGTAGGCCAAAACACCTGGAAGCCACAAGGTGCCTTCTCCTGTCCTTAGGACATATGTTGTTGTTGTTAGTCGCAAAGTTGTGTCCGACCCATCGCGACCCCATGGACAACATTCCTCCAGGCCTTCCTGTCCTCCACCATCCCCCGGAGTCCACTTAAGCTCACACCAACTGCTTCAGTGACTCCGTCCAGCCACCTCATCCTCTGCCATCCCCTTCTCCTTTTGCCCTCAGTTGTTCCCAGCATTAGGCTCTTCTCCAGGGAGTCCTTCCTTCTCATTAGGTGGCCAAAGTATTTGAGTTTCATCTTCAGTATCTGGCCTTCTAAAGAGCAGTCAGGGTTGATGTCCTCTAGGACTGACCGGTTTGATCGCCTTGCGATCCAAGGGACTCATAGGAGTCTCCGCCAGCACCACAATTCAAAGGCCTCAATTCTTCGGTGCTCAGCCTTCCTTATGGTCCAGCTTTCACAGTCATACATTGCAAGTTAGGACATATATTGTGCTGAATTTATACTTACAAGCTGAAGTTTTCTGGTAGGAAACAGCGGTTCCTGAGCAGACCTGCCCAAAGCTGGACTCCAACAATGCCAAATATGAAGAAAACAAAGAAACAGAGGAGGAGAACATTTCCCAACATGGGAAGGGTGTCCAAAAGCAGGGTGACCAGGATACGCATACCTAAGGAGGCAAAGGAAAAGCATCAGTCAAAGAGGAGAAGTCCTATTCAGTTGGTTCTCCTTGCCTCTAGGATGAGCAGAGGATAATGCAAAATGGCTACATGCCCCCACCCCACTCCAGACTTACTTTTCAGTGTTCTGGTATGTTAACTCTTGGAACAATTTACTTAGTCCTAGTATGTACCACACATTTACACTGATGCAAACCCTTATTTTATTTATGTATTTATTTCCTTTCATTTCTATACCATAGCTGAAACTTTGCAGGGAGGGGTTCATGAGAGAAAATAAAATGACACAAAATCTTATTAAAAACATACAATAAAGAATAGCTCTGTAATGGGTAATTCCCTAAAGCCTTGGATATCCCAGTATATCTTTAAAAGCCTCAGCACAGAGGGCCACCTTAACCTGGCACTAAAGAAAGGGCAAAGATGATGATGACGATGACCATGATGACGATGATGAAGAATCATGTTTCTATACCACCACATTAGCCCATAGGAGTCTCTGGGCAGTTTACAATTACAATAGATGAAAATGATTTAAAATAAATAAAATAATTTCAAGGAATACAACATCTTTATTCAAAGGATGACAAACAGGCCACCTCAGTAAGGAGGTCATTCCATAAATGAGGGCCACCTCAAAGGAAGCCCATCCTCTTGGTGCTGGGTAGTTTTCCTGACCCCCTCTCGGAACGTGGAGGAATTCTTCAGCGTTGAATTTAACTTCAAGGAAAATTCCTTCCTGGTCTTATGAACATGGAGACATTAAAACCACAGAGTCACGGATGGTATGAGCTTCTCATGGCTTCATCACCAGACTACACCAAGCAGTGACATCACCTGATACATGCAAGGTGAGAGATACTGTCTTCACATATGTAAAGGGTGACCAACCTCTTATAAAGGAAAGGCTCACAATCAGTGGTGCAATGGTATATTTTAAGTACAGGAGCTTCCCATTACAGCCCCCGTAGCTTTACTCTGAAGGAGAAGCCATCCTCACAAACCTGAGGTTCTGCATTACTATTGTTTATACTCAGATGGACTGATCCTGTAGTTTAAAACTCCATAAGCAATGATTTTCACAAGGATCATTCCAGGCACAGACCCCCAGGGAGAGTCCAACATGACAGTCAGCTGTGTGGCTCTGTCTCCACAAATCAACTCTTGGCATCTCCCTTTCCACCAAGAACACCACGGGTCTTTACTGCCCATTCAACACCAAGGCAAAATACTTTACCTTACAACCAAGAGCAGTATGTGGTTGCTAGGAAAATTCGCTTACCCCTAGCTAAGATTGTAGTGGAGCTAAGAGTAGACAGAGAACTTGGAGGATGATGGCAGATGATACCAGCATGCCTGCTGATAAAAGTTACTGGTTGCCATGAGCTCCGGGTCTACTATACAACTGAACAGAATACAGAGATTTCTAATATGTATACACTAATACAATCTCACAATTAAGCTGGAGGAGCATGGCTGCAGTCCTGTATCCTTGAATAATTACCCTTCAACTCCATGAGTGAGTCTGACAATTCACAGTGTGTACAGAAAATTGGGTAGCAACCTTTGGGACAAAAGAGGAAACGCTCCTTTACTGCTCTTGCCAAGTTTGCTCAGGCACTTATTTTCATTTTCTTAGATACATTGTGCAACTGTGCAGAAATGGTTCAGAGTTCAGTGAGTGGGGAGATGAGGACTCCCAGTTGGGTGATGTTGGGGGGAAAGTATTTACTGTTAGAGTGCGGGAGTCATTTAGGTTCAAAAGCAACCTAAAGAGGATCGAAATAGGCTCCCCCACTTTGTGGCTAAATGTGTTTAAAAACCAAGAACACGGATTGTGATAGCCAGGAAACAATGTGTAAAGGGTTAATAAAAGCCATGGCAAGCCAGCACTGACTTGTGAATGTGGCAACTCAGTCATGCTGCATTCTGGGATACCCGTAGGAGGACTGTGGGGAAAGGAAAGGAGAGGGGCCAACTATCTAGGACGGAGCCCATACTCTGTTGGGCCGCGGATGGGTTTTTCACACAAAAACCCACTGCCAGGGGCAGAGCGGGACTGAATTCAAAGAAATGATTTACAGCCAGCTGAAATTTATTGCTTCTTGTGGGTGTGGGGATTGTCATGAGGAGTATCTGTGCTTCAAAATGTGGGATTACAGATGATAGCAAATAGGGTGGGACCAACATGATCTCAAATAGAAGCAAAGCTCAGCTTAAAGTCCCTCCTGCCTGTAACACAGCTTTAAGAGAGGCATTTCATGCCTCTTCCTACCCTAATTCCATTTTGCTCATTTAAATCCCGTCTCCACAAGTATGCATGACTTTACAAGACAGATAATTCACACAAGGTCAGGAACATTCAGTTCCGTAACAGAAAAACAAATTGATGGAGACTTAAGTTGACATTTGCACAAAAAATTATTTCATCCGACATTTCTGCAATATTCAGTTCATCCTTCTGTCTTCCTGTTCTCCATTCTCTTTCATATTCCTTGTCTTTTCATCTACATCATTCATATTGATCTTATTTAAAGAAACCTTTAATGCCATTTCCTTTACCTTTATTCCTCAGCAAGACTATTTCATATTTATGTTTTCAGATCACCTGCTTGCTTCACCCGTGCCAAAGTAATAGCCTGCCCTCTACGGATGCACCCCACCATCTCAAAGCTATTCCTAAATGACCTCCTTTAGGTCCTTACATGTATTATTTATTCAGACTTGTTCTTTGCTTTGCTTCCTTATGTTCCCGTGCAGTCCTAGCTTTGTTGCATGGGAACAAAGTTAAATTACCCATGATTTGCAAATACATTAAGTGAATTACATCCACATTTAGAGAGTGGCTGATAAATTCAGCCATCCATCACCCCTGCTTGTGGGGGTGGGATTACAAGAGAGATTCCCAAGCCATAAAATGATAAAAGCAGTGGCAGCAACAACAGAGAACATGCTGCTGGATTAAAACTAATTTAAAGGGATTAGAAAGGCCAATAGAGTCTAGGAATTTCCTGTTTCTGACAGATGGATCAAGGTCCAACTGCTTCATGTTGTCAAGGTAACAGGCTAGTTTGACAAGATGGCCTTTTTGGACCGATGCTGGCTTTGGACTCAGTGCCACAAAGTCTTGCACCCAGCACACACAGAGTTAAATAGAGGGGCAGGACTGAGTCCCTCACTTATTTGGGCATTGACTCAATTGGGTACATTCAAGTTAGGGTGCATACAAAGTTTCCTTGGGATTTGAGAGTTTTATTATTGTCCTAATATGACTAGCACTAACTCCTGATTGTGCCATAGGACTGTGAGTTTTGTTGTTTACAGTATCTTCAAGCATTTTAAAAAAATGAGAATCAGTGCTTTGCACTAGGAAAATATATGCAATTAAGATCCTAAACCATTAGTTGTGTGTGCAGGACATACTGATATATTTCTGTAGGGACTTAAGTAGTACATACTGTGTATGTATAGGTTCATATTTATCTATGCAAATTAATACACACATACAGGCATACATAGATGCAGTGCTTTTTTTGTAAAAAAAAAAAAAAAGTGCCAGAACTCATATCTTGTTAATCTTTTATTTAGGGTTTTTTTTAAGGGTAATCTTTTATTAGCAGGACCGGTGGTTGAGAAGTAATAAGTACTTTTTTTCATTTTTAAATTTGGGATCACACTTTCACACTAAAAATTAAAAAAAGATGTTCAATTCACCAACTTTTTTTAAAATAAAGAAATTATTTACCTTCTGCACATAGCCAGTCACTCTACACACACCAACACTGTGTAATGAAACATAATGGTCACCGCCTGCAGTAAGCACTCAGTGCTTCTGCACATAGCCAGTCACTCTACACACACCAACACTGTGTAATGAAACATAATGGTCACCGCCTGCAGTAAGCACTCAGTGCGCAACCACATGACCAATCACAAGCCGAGCAGCGCCAAAAGCCGAGCAGCGCCATCACAACCAGCGCGGACACACAAGCAGCCCGCATGCACGATTTTAATGATTTTGCCGCTGAGTCCCACAGGGCGATTCAAAATCATGTGGAAAATCCATTGGAAAAAGGTGCCGGAACGCTGTTCCGGTGTGTTCTATGACAAAAAAAAAGCCCTGCATAGATGTATCTGCACACCCTCCTCCCCAAACACATACCATTATAGTGGGCAGCAGATTGTAATAAAGCTGCCATGGTCAACCTTTGAGTCCCAAAACTAGAGAGGAGTTCAAAGCAAAAACAACAGTTTGCATTTATTGTATGGAAAGTTTTGGAATGTGACAATACAGGTAAAGGCTGTTTGTGGAAGTAGGACTATCTTGGTCATAGCATAGATAGTTGGTCAGCCTCTCACACATGGCAAGCTGACTGTGCCTTACTTGTTTCTTTTAAACTGTAGAGCCAGACTTCACGAGTTCCCCCTCCATAGCTTAGAAATGTTGGCCTCTAACAGAGTAGTCACTCTGAGAGGCAAAACATAAAGAGACTGCACAGATCAGGTAAAACTCAGGACTGAAATGTCCACCATTGAGGAAAACAAGTCTTGGGAGAGGCATAAAGAAAAGTAGGACTACAGGCCAGAGGGAGAAAGCCAGCCATTATCAGAATTCATTTTTGTGTCTAATCAACCAATTTTCCCAAACAAATAATTGTATCATATTCTTCTGCATGATTTTTCCAGCGAACTGAGAGGAAAGTGACCTGTGTGGTCCATCTCATTCTTTCTGGAAGGTCAAAGACACCTTGAATTACTCTGACATACCAAAATAATATGGCTCACGTCATTAACTTGAGATAGATGAAAAACTGGCATAGCCTAGAAGAAGAGGTGCCTCAGCGCCAACTGTCCAAAGTTAATTCCTATTTGGCATAGGCATGTCATAAGGACAATAAAATTCTAAGGGCGCATGAGGTTGAGCAGAAGGTCATGAAGCTTGTAGGGGAGAAGAAGGCATGAAGTAAGTGAAATTCCACATGGTCAAAGGGCCAGTGATGTTTAAGAGACAAGTTTTTTCCTTAAAACAAAGAGTATGTGGCAACCTTCAGGAGAGGAATTCTTTTTCTTACCCTACCAGACATTTCATAGACATTCATGCACACAAGTGAGGGAGAAACACACAGTGCCCGCTTTTCTATCACACCTCAGGTCTCTCCAAGTTACTTTTTCACTCTGCTGAGGCCCATTTGCAGAAGACAGTTCAGCAAGGGAAGCAGCGCACAAGGAAAGCAAATGCATTTGGAAACAAAATAGCAAGTCCGATTAATGATTCACTCCTCCTTTGAGAAGATGGCTAAGATGGATGGACTATTCATTAGAAAGAGCACAGTGGTGTTAGGCTGCTCATAAGGGGATAGCAGTACAGAAACACAGTCGCAGCCTGCGTGGCGAGGAGAGGCAGGTGAGCCTGTTAAATGGATCTGGGAAAAGATCTAAGGTGCCCCAGTTATTCTTCTAAACCCATATTGTCAGAAATAATGAGCGAGTATCAAGAGGAAGGAAAAAGGGGGGAAAGTTTCAACTTACTAGGAACTCTGTTAATGGCTCTCAAAGGCCGGAGAACCCTGACAGTCCGAACAGCTGAGAAACTGACATTCTGCAAGTCCAGAGAGTATTCCAGCATGCTGAAAAAAGAAAAGAAAAGTCACAAATAAAGGAAACACATCAGAGTTCTGCATGAAAAAAGGGTTGGATGAAGCATTCCCAAATCAAACTTTTCACAAATGGTCTCCAGCTGGACTTCTTCCCATGAAGAAAATGTCCTGGAGGAATGACATATGATTATTTGTGTATCAGAATAAAGTTCTCGTGGCAAAATTACTCTAGAAAGCTTATTTATCTTCTGATCATCTACATGTTGGTTGCTCTTACGTAGTAAAATTTCGGAGAGGAAAATGTTTTCCAAATATTATTTTACTCTTCAGGAACCAAGAAACTTGCCTGCAAACAGAAAAATATATAGTGTCAGGCTCCCAAGATGTATACAGTGCTGCCAAGATATGTGATCAAAGGTGTTTCAAGGAATAAAATCTGTTCTAGAACCAAGTCTCAGTTTATGAGATCATCCTGGGGTGTGTTATTGGTATAAATATAGATCAGCTCACAGAATTGTTTTCACACCTAAAATACCTACCGGAAGGACTCCAAACAAGGGATCTTGTTGATGGCGATAAGTGGTGGCAGTCTTTCACTAGTCAATTTGCATCAGTTTGCACTCTCCTTTTACCTCTGCCCAAAGTACCACTGCCAAAAGCATTTAACTCTCCCTTTTCACTCAGATGAGGTGTTGCCCTTCCTCAGATCCCTTTGCTGACTTCCCATCCCCTTTCAAATCTTGCAGAAACTCCTTGCCTTTTTCTTTCAAACTACCCACAGCATCCTGCCACATCCTTTAACTTTTGTTTCCTATTCGTCTTTCCCCATCGCGGTGGATGAGAAATCTGTTTGGTTTGCATTTTGATAAGCCAAATCACAAGAATGAATTTCTGTACAGGAAAAAAAAAGCTTACATGGAACTGGGACAGTGCAAGCTCAAGCGTAAAAAGATGAGAAGTCAATGAGGTCAGACTTGACAGGTTGGGCCACCTCTATGTCCAAGTCAGACACTGGGGCCAGTGGAAGACCTTTTCCATTCAGTGTTCCACCCCGTCTCCCTTGCTACATGCTTTACATGCTTTCCTGGCTTTTCTCTCTTTCACTTGCCCAATGAACTGGAGAGTAAATGCACTGCCGCCTCCCCCCCCCCCCCGGCAAATAGATCAGATTCTCCCCTTCCCCCAAGGAACACACAGCTGAAAAGAAGCCAAATGCACAGCTACTCAGACAGTAATCTCATTATCTCCTTAGAGTGCTTACTCTTGAGAAAGTCAGCACCAGAGTGGGGTGAGGGTGTGCTTGCTTTTGGGTGCACAGAAATGGAGCACTGATCCCACTGGCCTCACCCCATGGGAGGTGGGAGCTCATCAGGAGCTATGGTGGCACAACCTCCCCCCATCTCTTTCTCCGTGGTTTGTAAAGGAGCAGCAGGAATTGTAAAGGTTTCCCCCTTTTTTCCCTTTAAAATGATCTCTGTTCCTTCACACCTCTACATAAGATGTTTAAAAAAAAAAGCTTTTAAAGGGCCACCTTCCCCTGCACATATTACCTTTCAAACTTCTCCTGCAATTGCATTTGTGTCTGAGACATGCACTCGCTTTCATCACAGTGGGGATTCTGTTGTATTTGTTAGTTCGTCCCCAGCAGTGGTAAATGCATCTTTCATAAATACTGTGCCAACACTCCCCTAATGCATAGAAGGGGTTCTAGAGTAGATTTTCCCCTTACGTGGACTACTGCTTCTTTTCTGCTAGCCATTCAGTTCGGCATCTTGTTTGTTTGTTTGTTTTGGAATCCAGCTGCAACTACTCAGGAATATAATGCAGAGTAAGTTCTAGTTTGGAAAAAAAACCCTGTAGTTTTAGTTTCTGGTGCTTTTTAAAGTTTTACTAATCACACTGGTTTTAAAAAACAAACCCCATTTCCTAGGATGGGCTGTGTTCTTGTAACACAATAAAGAAAACACTTGGCTGGCACTTTGGAAATGCTGCTGCACTCCTTTTAAACCTCTGTCTGGGACCAGGGCCACCAGAAGCTCATTCAAGGGGCAGCCCAGACATCCCTTTCATCTCCTGATCACAGAAACCAGCACCAAGCAACAACTGCTTGTCCTTCTGTTACCCATGGGAGGCACCCAAGAGATGGTGTGGCTCAGGGGTAGCTAACAGGTGCCTAGCACTTCTGCACCATGTTTTAAAAGATCTTTTGAGGCCAGAGGCAGGCTTATTAAATTCAAAGTCTGTCCAAGTTACTACAATGAAAAATAGATGTTGTCACTGTAGTGCCACCCATAAGTCAGCAGCAGAGAAACTGTTGGGACTCCTACTTCCAACAGCCCCAGTCAGTATGGCCAGTGGCCAGGGATGATGGAGATTGTAGTGCAACAGCATCTGGAAGGCTCATAGGTTCTCCTTCCCAATTTGAAGCCCAAAATGTCAAAGAAAATCTGACAGGCAGCAGCAGATCAATACACACATGGAGAGGGGAGGGGAGGGGAGGGGAGGGATGGGTCATGGCAATACCACAGTAGGAAAACTGAGAATAGCAAAGGAGCACTTATCTGCTGTCAAAGCCACAGGGGGGATCAGAAGCCTTTCATGAGAAAGACTTAAGTCTTGCCCAGAGATGCTGGAAGGGTTGGATATAGCCATTGGTTCATCTAATACCCACAGTGGACACACTGCTCATACACAGCACCCACCTCTTGGCTGCCTCCCCACTTTGAAGATAGATCATTGCATGATGAGGATCGACAGTGTAATCCACAAGGACACGGGGATAAAAATGGTGCGAGAAGCCATGTGCTTTGATGCACATACCCATTCGTTGTTGTTTTAACGATTTCCCATCCTTCGTATAGAGCACTAGAATAGTAAACCACATTTGCAGCAAGTTTTGCACGTTTGCAGAAGCACCCTTAAATTCTATGAAGCCTTCTCAAAGAATCAAAAGACGGAAAATGTAAAGCTTATATTATGAGCTCAGGAAAGAAGAGGCCAACCAAACTACTAACATCAAGAGATCTGCAAACATTCAAGTTGCATACAAAGCGAAATCAGAGCAGTTCATTTTGTGCTGATTGGACGTTTATGAATAGTTTCTGCATATGCATAAAATAACTGCTCCAGGGAAAACGGGAAAAGGTGTGAAGTTGGAGAACGTTAAATGCCAACATTTGTGAAAAAGAAACTGCCATAATCCTGTAGACACAGAATTCTTCTGCAGATGTTGCTGGCAGTTGGTGCAGCAGGAGGATATATGGGCATGCCACATGGGGATCGGAAACATCCTAGATGCAGGAGAATTTGGAAGGCACATGAGGTTAGAGCAGCCTTTCCCAACTCAGTACCCTCCAGATGTTTTGGTTTGCCATCTCCAGCATCCCTAACCATTGGCCATACTGTTTTGGGCTGAAGGGAGTTGAACTCCACAATGTCTAGAAGGTACTAAGTTGAGGAACTATGTAGGAGAAAAATGCCAGCAGTGCTATATTCCCAATATTTATTTGTCATTGCCTCCAATAAAGATGGTTTTCCAGTTCTTCTTCTCAATATCTTCTCAACTGTGTTTCCACATTGAGAGGACCCAATTACAGTGCAGTTTAAATTATAGTTTTATGAGCAGGCCTTGCAGGACTCTCAAAGTATTCTGAGGACCCTCAGTGAACTAGAATTCCCAGAATTTTGGGAAGGAAAGCCATGACATTTCAAGCAGTATCAACCCTAAATTCATTTGTAGTGGACACATGCCACCCTGATGAACTCGGAAGTGTCAGTAGCCAATACATGCAACGATTATCTTTGCATGTTTCATGTGAATCAGCCACAAGATGGCTCTCTGAGCTGAAGAGAGTTCCAGGTAGGGTGTATCTGGTAAAGCAGGACGAAACTGGGCTTGAGTCAGGAGATGGAACAGACTTGTTTGTGTGAAGTTGTTTTTTTGTAGGATGTTTGGATGCAAGTACAGGTGGTGCTGGTTAGAGAGAGTTGCCTGTGGAAGTATATGAATGCTGATTGCAATCAAGGTGGAACAGTCAGTTCAGCCCCTCGTGGCCATGTGTCTACAATTGGGACTTTCGCCATGCAAATTAGAAATCACACACAGGAAGGAAAGATCCTGCCAGTACCTTCCCTAGGGCAGCACACACCCAGTCTGTACCTGCTCCATCCCCAGGGAGGTGATTTATAAAAAAACAAAACAAAACCCAGAGCTCCCTTTTAACCTTTTCTAACAGAAGGATCTACCTTACATCCCGACACCCTCAAAGAACTCCATAAGATTTTCTGGGCTGGATGTCATGGATCCTTACTATCTACAAACCAGAGCAATCAGTGGATGAGGGCATTAAGCAATCAGGAGGTAGAAAGGTGATGATTTACAGGTATTTTTATGGAATTATCTCTGGAAAAGTAGAGAGAAACTTGTTCATGGATCCTGAAGGCTTTGCCACTGGCAACTATCAACCAGGCAGCGGCCATTACCTGGTACTCATTAAGAGGGCAAGGAATCTCATGCTTCATGTCCTTGCAGGGGGAATCAACATAGTGAGCAGCAGCGCAGATAAGGACGGAGAACCTGGCAGCTCTATGTATTTTTCCAGCTGGAATTGGGGGCATGTTCCCACACAGACAGGCCAACTGTAGCTACATCAGCCCTGGTCTGACACTGAATCCAACAGCTCACATGGTGACATTCTGGTCTTAACTATTATTTGTGTAGGGACTTTGTAAATCTCTTCTCCTCCCCACATGCATTGTGATGTCATAATTAGAGATGTAGAGATTTGGTTAAATCCATTCCATCTGTGTTTTGCCGATTGTCAGGCATCTTGCATTCCATTCTCTGCTCACTGTCAAAAGGGAATCCTTTTTAGGGAAGTATGAGAATGCTGTTCCACTGGTGCAGGTGCACATTAGCATGAGTGAACATTAAAACATATGTGAATGTGCACAACCCCCCTTCTTTAACAGAAATGGTTTGCAAGTCTGTGGAACCTGCATGACTCAGAAAAAGCCAGTCCAGTGCAGAATCTGCAGGTCAGATTGTAAAAATCCAAATCCAGTTGAATCTGTTACAGATTCCACTGGCATCCCTAGCCATAACAGCAAATTACAAAAGTCATTGGATGCTTTCATATCATACCCACTACCCCAAAGCATGCGCTTGGACATAGCTAGATTAGGCTCCCTAACTTTTAAGACATGCTGCAGTCCAAAAAACACTTGAATAATAATGGCAACCATCTAGAAAGTGGGGCATGATGCAAAATTGCATCCTCAGCACAGGTAGCTGCTTGTAATCATCCCTCTATCTTGAAAAGTGTTCAGTTATCAGGATCCTATTAACTGCACAGAAGACACTGGAGGGCCTGCATCCTGCTGGGGCGAGGACCAATGCCTGAACTGCTGTCACCCCATGCATTTAGCGCAGGGGTCTCCAACTCACGGCTCGCGGGCCACTTGCTGGGCCGGGTGGGGCACGGGGGAGAGGCCCTGCGGCCTTCAAAGTGCTGGTGGCGCCCGGACCGGCCTCCGGATGAGCAGCCCACCACCACCGCGGGGGTGGAATACTCGATGCGGCCCAGCCTCACCCAGCCTCTACTTCCAGCGGCCCCCAGGGAAGCTGAGTTTGAGACCCCTGCTTTAGCGGATCTCTCTCTGTGCTAATGGAAAGGGAGGCCTACAGGGAGAGGAGTTCTACTCTCAACTACCTCTTCTGACTGTCATTGCAGCTCTTCTGGCATTATAACACAGATGGAGGGCAGAAAGGTGTTTCTGGGGGCAAAGTCCCCACACTGTGCTCCAGAATGGGAGAAAAACTGAGCCAGCCCTGGAGCTGGAATAGTTTATTTCCCACCAATAGGAAGCAATGGGGAGGAAAAGTTGTGGAGTGGGAACAGAAATAAGCCTCCCCTTCCCTCTTCAGCCCTGGTAACACAAATTCAGCAGCACATAGGAAGTGGTGGTTCTGTCCCCATAGATACTCATTCCCTGGCCCCACAGATCACTCTGTTCACATGCAATCTTATGCCCATTTACCTGACAGTAAACCCCTTTGAACTCAGTACAATTTATTTCCATGTAAACATGAACTGGACTTTAAGTTATGATGGCAACTTCTAGAAATAAGATGCATTCCAGATTTTCCCACTCTAGTATATATTTATCTTTAGATGCATGAAAACATATGTTTGTGAATGTATATGTTTTCAGAATGTTTCTTGTTAATATTTATGGAACAATCCCATAAATACCTACTTCTCTGAAAAGGATACTACATTTTAAAACCAATTACTAATGAATCTTGAAAGACGAGCACAGTTCCATCACCATTATGACCTCCTCCTGCCCCAAATCCAATTTTTCCTTTCTCAACCTGGCCATGAGCTAAAGCGAATCTAGGAATGTGTCGGCATTCTAGAGAATGCCTGGTGATGTCAGAAGTACAAGACAGGGGAGAAAGGTGGAGATCAGGGGAAACCGCTCTGATCACTTGCTGCGATCCTTTGACTTGTTTGTTCAAGCAACCAATATGGGTCAGTGTAAGAATCTGGATTCAGATGAGAGATTGCGACCTGTCAGTATCACAATGGTATAGCCATGTTCATTCATGTGTGTAACATTTCTTGAAAATTAAAGGACAGATCAAGCAGCAGTAGCTTTTCTGCCACAATTAATATTTTCTTCAGGAAGAGTAAAGGGGGCGCTGGTATGGAAAATGCATTTAGCAATCTAGGCAAGCAAGTTACAGTAGCTCTCAACCTATGCATAGGCAGACGCACACCACACTTTCCCACCATTCCCCCCTCCAGCTGTTGCACTTCCTATCCAGCAGCTGGCAGGCTCAGACTCTTTGGCTTGCACTGAAGGATGGTGTTCCAGAAATGTCAGACAGGCAGTTGCACAGACACAATTTGCACGCAAAAGGAAGGCAGCTACCATTGCACACTGGGTAATTGTGTGTGTCGATGGCCAGAAACATTTGCATAGATGATTGCCCAGCCACAGGACACATGCAGCTTGATGAAGGCTTCACCTAAACAGTTTAATTACCTCGTTTCGGAGTTCTTTGTTTCATTATTTAACTGTGGCTCTCTTTTAGCTAAGGCACTTGCTCTGCCCTCTTACTAGGACACGAAATACTCAATACACTGTGCATTGAGGGAAGGAAAAGAGGAACAGCTGGGAAAGAAAGATAATGTGGGTTGGGGATGAAAGGAAGGATCTAAAGACAGCTAACTCTTTTCAAAGGCTTCCACCAGGTGAAAGTCACTCCCCTTGCCCCATTTCTGGGCTGCTTCCACCAATTAAGCCTTAAAATCCTCTGGGTCTCAGGGATCTATTTTATGCAAAGTAGGAGCTGGCTACCAAATACAGTGCGGGTAACCCCTTCCCAGAAAGACACCACCAAGATCCAAATAATGTTTTACAGAAGACGTGGTTAGAAAAAGTGTATCTGAGCAGATACACAAACATAGCACAGAAACCATGTGAGCAATAGGGCAATAAAAGAACCTGGGATAGAGGCATCCAGTCAATCTCACTAGACTGTGTCTGTATCTTATCCAGGCCTCTTACCTATACCATACTTTATAGTCACTGGCTCAGCTTTCTCAGTCAGTTCTTCCAGTTCCAGCAGTTGACTCTTTCCTCTTTGGCTCTGGGCTTCTTCCTTTCTTTCCTCCAAACTTTCCACTGCCTTTTAGCCTTAGGCTTTTATCTCTTTAAATCGGTTTTTCCACTCCCCAACTTTAACCCATCAGGAGGGTAGCTTCCTGTTCATTTCTGCAAACTCAGCTTCTGTTTCCTGACTTTGAAACTTACTCCCTCTTCCTCTGACTTTGTATTGATCCTTATAATTTCCTGATTTCCCAAGCAACTGCCTGAGCTCTACAGTCTAAGTAAAAGTTTGACCTCTAAACCTTTGTCCAAAACTAACACACTCACAAATTTATCACACACACACACACATATACTTAATCCCAGAACCTCCCAAAACTGAAGCAAATGCAAACACAGAGGAAAGTACTGTTCCTTCACAGCTCCATTTAAATCTAATTCATCAAAATCTGGGAATGATCTGAAAGGGATGACAAATATGAGGGCCCTGCAAAAACTGGTACTTATTCTGCTTATGTAGCCCCATTTATATCCTGCCTTTCTTTCATTATGTCTTTCGTTGAGGCACTGACTTGCTTGGCTGCATAACTTGGCCACTGACAATTCCCTCCTAAGCATTACACTTCTTCTATACAACCTCCAAAAAGAACTTTTCTAAATCAGTTGCATGTTGTTATATCTGGAATCCAAGCACACATAGAGAAACTTGTCCTTCAGCTCTAAGATTTTTTAAGGTGACTTTATTTAGGGTATTTAATTGTGGCTTTGAAGGGTGTGGCTCATGAATGAGGCATCTTAACCCAAATGGTCAGACTAAATTCTCTTAAGGCCCAAACAATATCTTTGAAAAAGATATCACTTGGTGTTTTGAAGCAACTGTGAGATTATAACTGGACTTGATTCCATCACTTTTTACTTATTTTGCTAACATCCTTCTCTACTCTTGATCCAGGCTTGTGAAATGATCACAGAAGTATAAATTACTTTAGAAAGTTTGGTATTTTATCTATTTAGGCATCAAATGGTGTAATTTTGATTACTTCACAACCATTATTTGGTGACTTTTTGGTGGAAAGGAACTGTATGCCTAAAGACATACAGTCCTAAAGAAGGCATCCCTGGATCCAGAGATGGCCACTAATTATAGACCAGTGGCCAACATCCCGTTTCTGGGCAAGGTGTTGGAGTGGGTGGTGGCGGGACAACTCCAAGCACTCTTGGATGAAACTGATTATCTGGACCCATTTCAGTCCGGCTTCAGCCCCGGGTATGGTGCTGAATCTGCCTTGGTCACCCTGTATGATGACCTGTGCAGGGAGAAAGACAGGGGGAGTGCGTCCCTGTTGGTTCTTCTGGACCTCTTGGCGGCTTTCGATACCATCGACCATGGTATCCTTCTGGATAGGCTAGCAGGATTGGGAGCTGGAGGCACTGCTTTGCAATGGTTCTACTCCTATCTCAATGGCCAATTCCAGAAGGTGGTGCTGGGGGACTATGGCTCTGCACCATGGCAGTTATGCCACGGGGTTCCGCAGGGGTCCATTTTGTCCCCCTTTCTATTCAACATCTACATGAAACCACTGGGAGAGGTCATAAGTACGCTGATGATACCCAGCTCTACCTCTCGTTTTCAACCAATCCAGGTGAGGCAGTGGCTGTACTGAACCGGTGCCTGGCCAAGGTAATGGGCTGGATGAGGGTCAATAAACTGAAGCTCAATCCAGACAAGATGGAGGCCCTGTTGGTAGGTGGTTCGGGCTTCGGGGTGGGGGATCTGGACCTTGTCCTGAATGGGGTAGCACTCCCTCTTAGGGACAGGGTTCACAGCTTGGGAGTGCTCCTCGACTCAGAGCTGTCATTAGAAGCTCAGGTGACGGCGGTGGCGAGGAGCGCTTTCCTTCAGCTTCGGCTGATCCATCAGCTGCATCCTTACCTGAAGGACAACTGCCTGGCAACAGTGACACATGCATTGGTAACTTCACGATTAGACTTCTGTAACGCGCTCTACGTGGAGCTGCCCTTGAAGACGGTCCGGATACTTCAATTGGTGCAAAACGGAGCTGCCAGGTTGCTGACGGGGACTGGGCGTTGTTCTCATATAACCCCAGTTCTCCGTCAGCTTCACTGGTCTCCATTGAAATCCGGGCCCAATTCAAGGTGTTGGTTCTCACCTATAAAGCCCTCAATGGCTTGGGACCTGGTTATCTAAAGAAGTGCTTGCATCCATATATGCCCTCCCACCCCCTGAGATCAGCGGAGGAGGCCCTTCTCCAGGAGCCCTCTGTGAAGGATATTAGGAGGGTGAGTACCCAGAGGAGGGCCTTCTCTGCGGTGGCGCCCCACCTATGGAATGCGCTCCCCAGAGAGGTCCGCCTGGTGCCGTCGTTATTTGTTTTTTGGTGCCAGGCCAAGACCTTTTTATTTAAAAGTTACTTTAATTGTTAATTGATTATTTATTAGGTTTTATATTGGGTTTTATACTGTGCCGAAATGTCTCCAAAATTTTTAAGGTTAATTGTGTGAATTATTCTGTTTTGTAAGCCACCCCGAGGCTTTTTGTGAATGGGGCGGCATAGAAATATTTTAAATAAATAAATAAATAAATAAATAAGCAAGCTGGCTGTTTTTGAGCTTTCTACCTTCGAGAAACACCGTTCACATTGTATGTGTGCCAAAGAGATCTCTTGCACACCTTCTATGGATCTGGCGTGTCTCTGAGGCATGTCATAATATGCACATGTAGATCACTCAGGCATTGATCCACCATTGCCTCATGTGACCACAGACTGGGCTCTAGAACACATGCAAGATGTTCTGTATTGACCCAAGACTGTTAATAGTAGCGTTTCCAACCTTACTGATGATCTCCAATTAGGAACCCCAAGATTCTAGACTGAAGAAAATGACTGTGGATTCTGAATCCAGGGCAGAGATGGATTTCAGGGGGGAAAGTTAAATGATGAAATCGAATTCTCATTACATGCTCAGAGTTGCTTCAAAACACCAAGTGATGCTTTAAAAGGTGGTATTTAGGCTTTAAGGGAATTGGGTTCATTTGACCATTGGCCAAAATGGCTCTTTCGATCACATTTTTGATTAAGATGTCTCATTCAAGAGCTAAATTGCCACAATGAAAGACCTAAAGAGTTACCTTGAAATCATATACTCCAAAGATAGATTTTCAACATGTGCTTGGATTTCAGATGTAATGACATCTAGTAATTTATCAGCAATCTTCTGTGTGCATGGGTGTGGACTTCTTGTCTTTCTGCACGGCACCTTTTCTTCTGTCTCTCCGTTTGTGCGTGCATGCGTGCATGCATGCGTGCGTGCGTTTCAGAAGAAGCATAACAGCAATCATGGCTGAAGAAGCCACAAATAAAATTGCAAAAAGACAGCAAGTCAGAACGCACCATAATTCTGCCATGGATATTCAGCAGTGCTAAGGAACACTGTAGTATTAATAATTCTGCATACTTTGGAATGTAAGTATTCACATAAGTATACTTCAGGATTTTACATATTTAGATGATGCAATTATATTCTTCTTTTGGTGGCAAAGGTCTGTCTCCCAACTCCTGTTAACCTTCAACTCCTCTTTCAATATCCTTTCTCAAAATTCCTTTGAAATAAAGGACCGTGATTATGTGATTCATCAAAATTTCTCATTGTTATGTCCAGTTCCGTTTTAGTGAGAGCTGTATTTTAAAAAGAATGATATCTGATAATATGGCTCTATTCTTTTTCATCTCCAACTAGTCTAGCTATAATAAGAGGGATGCATGGCAAAATATTACACCCTCAGTGAGCAGCACTAATAATTGCATTACACTGTCACAAATATATATTTCCTTCTCCTACAGTTCAGTCTGGGCAATCTATATGGCAAGGCAATATTTTTTTAAGAAGCCCAAGGGCATACAGAGCAGACTTCTTAAATCACCCTTCCCTAACACAGTTCCTTCCAAATATGTGGGCTGTAGCTCCCAAGATCTCCAGGAAGCATGGCCAATAATGAATTTCCACAAGCCCAGTTTGATTCTTGGAGTGAGACCCTGAGCATGAGGCTTCTTGCCCTGTACAGAAGCTCTGCAGAGCGGCAGAATTTAACCCACCCCAAACCCAATCAACCCATGCGAATATTAAATATTATTCTTGGTTAGCTTCTTCTGAGCACATGCTTCTGGGTCTAGTACAATCCCATATTGAGTATCTTCAATTCAGAGGTCCCTGGGTCTCCATGCTAGGAGAAGCCCTCCAAATTTTGGAATGGAACAGAAGTCTGGACTTGATGGGCATGTGAAAAGGGGAGGAAAGATGGCCCAAATTTCAAAATGGGATCAGATATGCTCAATCTGGCCACTATAAATGAGGGGTCTTCCGGATGAGGCTATTCTCATGTGGTAACCCTGATTCATGCATAGAAGAGTCCAGATGCTGTGGCCTTCTATTAGTAACCCTGTTGTGTTTTCCCATTGCTTCTTCTGTGTTTTCCACAAAAATTACACTGAGAAAAAGATGGAATATTTGCACAGTATCTCTGGATTGGTAGTCCAAGGAACCCTCCATCTAGGAGTTACTTAGGTTAAGCTGGGCTTCTGTGGCAATTATCTGCCACAACACACCCTATGAAACATACAATCTACCCCTTTGCAGGCCATCACATTTCACCACTTCTAGCAAGAAAATTTTTTCTATCTCTCTTTAGTTCCAGCAGCCACATTCCCTTATGTATTCTAATTCTGGAGTAAATTCTGATATTGATCATGGTACTCAGCAAACTCAGAGAGGAAAATCCCTAATAGCATCAGTAACACACACTGGCAGTGGGAAAGTGTGAGGGGGGCATTAGCAAAACAATTTGCCTCTCCCACTACAAGCAGGAACACTTTGTTTCAGCGATTTGGGCTCAGCCCTATATAGTAAAACTTTGGAAGAAAGCAGTATTTCCATGTCATTAGAGGCCCCTGACATCAGGGAGCAGTCTTAGTGCATCTCCATGTGTGAGCCTCAAGTCTTTCTCAGCACTGCTTCTGTGAACAACCGATTGTTCTTCAGACAGAATGTGGAAAAGAAACATTTGTAATGCGAATGAACAGTCTCTGCTCAGTGCTGGTCTTCCATTCTTATTACAAACCAAAATGAAAGAAGAAACAATTCATGGAATATCTTCTCAGATTCAAATCCTGCTGCATACAGAAGGGGACTTTGCCAGGCCTAGATCAACTATTGCAGCATGGACTTTCTGTAGCTGGTGGAAATATTTTCTCTCTGCAAGAAAGTTCACCCTTGAAGGGCAGTTCTCTCCTGATGTAAAAGCCTTCATTGCATCTGGTTATATTCAGGCAGAGACATTGCTAGGTTCTTAGGAGAACCTGGGCATAGATCCATAACACAAATTTCTCCTGTGATTTTGTGTGCATACAGTGATCACTTTGGAAAACATCCTGTTTCTGCTAGGACCAGTTTAGAGGTGACCAGTACCAATTTTAGAGGCAGGTAATTTAACTCAGTTTCAAACCCAAGTCAATATTCAGAATACTGAGGCTTTGTGCTTCCTGTTAACTATCACAGGAAATTAAAAAGAGCAACAGCACTAGAACCTTTCTCTAATGGTTGGATTTAGATGGCAACTGAAGTTATAACGAGCTGCACTGTGCCAGAAAAATAGGTGTGGGGGTGGGAGCTACATGTCTTTGATTTTCCTTTAAAGGGAATTACTGTTTATTTCCTGGTAGAATCAGATGAAAACTTCTGTATCAGTTGCCCTATCTAAATAGATTATATCAGCCAGATAGTATAAAGATAGCCATAAGGGCTTGTGCAAGGGAGTCTCCAAAGAGGACATGTGTTTCTTGTGTGTAACTGTTCTAAAGTTTCAGAAGGATAGGTGCAGCTGTACTGTGAAAATGGAGTTCTTTGATTTGGGGAATGAGAAATTTTTCTTTGCTTTCCCGTCACATCCCACCATTTTTGTGAGGGATAAATTGTATGAAGATGGCAAAGATCATAGAGGTACCTGGGGATGAAACCTGCAGAGTTTTCAGAAGGATAAGAGCTAGGGTTAGGGAATTAAGATGCTTCTTCATGGTGAAGCATGATGGTATTAGCAGAAAAGCCATCTCATGGCCTCATCTTTGTTCTTCCTCAAAGTACAGGGGCCTGGATTCCATTGTGGAATGTGCCCTGTGATTAGAAGCTGAAACTGTTGGTCAGTCAACCATGCCTCCTACCTACAGCATTTAGAGAAACCAAGCCATGCTGAACCAAAACAGAAATGAAGTCTGCCTGGCTCACTCAAACACCTGGTTGTAGGGATGGGAAGAGGAAAAAAACTCTTGCCTGTTTGCATAATGCCAAACATGGTTCAGATTTCCTCTTGCCCTCCCCTTGTGAGGATTCCCCAAAGGTGCTCTGGAGGGAATAAAGAGGAGGGGGAGAAAGACCAGGAGAGGGAAGTGAGCAAGAGGGAGAAGAGAAAGGGGATGGAACCAGCATGAAACAGGGAGAGAACTCCTCTGGTAAAGCAGATTCTTTCAGAGATGCAGCACTTCAGAAATATTTGGGAGCTTGCAGAGGGCTTGTGAGGGTAGCACATACTTGAGTGAACTGGAGGACTTGAGGTGCCTGAGGGGTTTTTTTTTCTTTTTTCCTCTTTGAAAACTGTAATCACTATTTTAAAGCCCCAGCACTTCCCAGATAGTGACATCACATAGCCCTAAACCTTATTTTGGTATAATCTGCTGCCTGCAGCTATATGGGGAAAATTAAAGTGGTGATGGAGGAGGGGAGCACAGAAACAAGTTTCTGGAAGCTGATTAAATCCTTTGCTGTGCCGAAGCTACTGAACTTCTGCAGAAGCCAAAGGTTTGTGTTTGGAGCAGTAAAATCAAATACTGTGTGAGATATCAGCATCTGTCAAGGAGCTCTTCCTGCCCTACCTCCTCCCTCTTCAAAATTTCATTGCAAGAAAGCACACAGACATGGGAACGAATGCACAGAGAAGTGGCGAGGGAAAGAGACACCTCCGCCCGCCCCGCTGCTCCCTGTTTGTTGGCTAAGGAAGTGAATCCTTACGGACTCCTATTAACTGCTGGGCTGCTGAGTTCAGAGGGAAGCTCTGCAGATTCAGGGTACAGTTCAGGAGATCTGGAGCACATGCCCATCTGTGCCTCGTATAACAATGCACAAGATGTTAGGGGTCACGAGCTAACATTCCTCCTTTGAACAAATGCCAGCTGCAGGCCGTTTCCTTGCAAAACGCTCTCTATTGCTTCTGAAAGCAGCTCTCCCAGAATGGCCCTCTGAGCATGCACAAAGCGGTTTGTTGAACCCAACCTAACGATTACCTCCTGAAGCTCTTCTCTGTCCCAGCCCGTGCGGAGCGGGGTCATGAGCATGCCTCTGCCCAGCTCCCTGCTTATCCAACTGAGGCTGTCACTTCTGCTGGTGTGCTGCCACAGGGTCCAGCTCTGAGGGGAAGAGCTGGTCCCCACCCTAGAGTTCCTCGTACCAGCAACACCTCCCTCTTGCCGTGCAGCCAGGTCATTCCCAGAAATAGTCTGGCGCAGCGAAGCGGCCAGCCTTGAGACAATCATTCCCTCCTCCTGCTCCTGTTGCATCCCGGGACCTTGAGCTGACGCAGGCCACCCAACCTTACTGAGATGTCCCTCATCTTCCAGATCTAAATCAACATCTTGGCACAGATGGCACCCCGTGGGAATGCTTGCCTCAGCCCGCCATCTTTCTTGCTCTCAACATCAGTCCTAGTTCTTCAAAAGTAACCAATGGAAATACAGGGAAAGGAAGGAACAAGCAGCCCCTTTCTAAAAGCACAAGAAAACTCTAGCAGTAGAAGACCCACCGGTCCATGTAGAAAGCAGGTTTATATTGGCTGGGTTCAGACAACACAACAAGTCATGGTGGGTTTTGTTTTTGTTTATCATTGCTGGTCTGTTGTACTGTCTGATCTCAGTTGTGGTATTTCAGTATGGTATGTTCAGCTTTTAGAAACGGCACTAAGAGATAATGTTCTATGGTTTCTCCATACCACCATGGCTTGCCAAGTTGTCCAAACCCAGGATCACAGCTTCCACAGCCCTGATACGAAACTACAACAAAACCCCCTGGAAAAATAGCCACTCTAGGAGTTGCTCCAGCCATCCAGCTTCTACTAACCTTCTCTACCTGGTCACAGATGTTTGGATCAATGAGGAAAGCGCAGGCAACATCAGCAGGGAGTGACGCAGCATGAGACTGAATCCCAGGTGCAGTGGCTAATGGAATACGTAACAACAGTGGGAGGGCTGGACAGGGAGAATGGAAACCATGATAATGTAGAAACTACTTGATCATCTCTTGGGTAGATCCTGGTAAAGATTGAACCATGGTAAACTGTGCAGGCTTGCTTGTCATGTTGTGTGAACTCACTCGCTGGGTCAGACTGTTGGCCTATTCAGCCCAGTATTGTTGACCCTGATGAGCAGCAATGGCTTTCCAGGGTTTCAGGCAGGCACTTCTTGAGCCCTGCCCAGAGATGCCAGGATCAGACCTGGGACCTCTGTGTGCAAAGCAGGTGCTCTTCCGTGGAGCTCTGGTTCCTTCCTCCACATGAGACCCTCTCACAAAGCAGTCCATCTCATTCGACATTCCTATTTTGATGGCTCAGAGACAGAGGGGAAAAAGCCGTCAGATTCTGAGCCCTTTGCAGCAGGCAACAGAATGGAGAAAGGAGAGCTATTTTAGGCAATGAAGGGAAAAGAAAGAGGCCTTCTGTGATGAAACAAAGGAGAAACTCAATGAACTTGGGGAGAGGGAAAGAGGTTATTTCATTTCATATTTACACCTTGATACTTTGTCAGCTAGATTACTTTTGACAGGGCCCAGATGGGAGCAGTTCAGACACTCAAAGCAAGAAGTCTTAAAAGCAAACAAGACAGGAGTGACCAGAAGGCAGGATCTAGGAACTGCTGGCCAACAGGTAAAGTTGCAGTTCCTCTAGAAGAGAAACAGGTCCCTTGTTGAACTGAACTCCTTGACTAGAAAGGGCACATACTACTATTATGCACTGATATGTTCTATCATCAGTAAATTTTGTTTAGATAAATATTGTGACTGCAACAAGAAACTTGAATGCATCTTTGGCCCCAGATTGGAGCTCAACACAGGCAATGTGTTTGTGCCCTCTTCTGTGCAGTGACCCCATGCCAAATGACTTTGGGAAGGCACCTCTGTTGATACATAATAAGTATTTTGTGATGGGGAGTAGTTTAAGCTCATGTGGAAATGGAGCTGGGATTCCACCTATCTGTAAAACTGGAATAATTTTGAATAACCGTGTGCGAAGAATCTGGTTCTCCTTGGCCCAATCTCTCTCTGCCCTGAGTCTGCCTCACACTCAGGGTTTGTGTGAGCATCCAGCGGGAAGAGAGTCCAGGTGAGTCTGTGAAGCTGGCTTGCACACACACTGCATACACACCAGCTGTCCAGCCAGAGCTCTGCTTCTAGAAATGTGACTTGTGGGCTTTGTGTACTTCACCACTTTGCACAAAGAACTGTGGATGCTCCTAGAAGTTCCTAGTGGATGCTCAAGTCCTGAGTGCTCATGGACTTGATCTTGGCTTGACTTGCTTCCAGGCCAAGGCCAAGCATGAGGAAGAAGGCTGCCATGTGCTAGAGAGCCAGATTCTGGCCTGATTTCACTTCCCTAATTCTGATCACACCAGTGTCTTAGAAGGGAAGATCCCCAAAATTCTGTACAGTACTTCTGAAATGAAAGAAGAAAGGTGAAGTTGCTGTGATCAGCCTTAACTGGGAATTGCATGTAAACTCTGATGAACAATCCTGTTAAAGCTATACGTAAAACTCACCTGTTTTTTTTTTAGGAAGTGCAATATTGAATTGAAAGAGACAAGTGCGTATTTCTTGCCTGACTATCACCTGAGGTCAGGCAGTTTTCCTGGGTTTTTGAAACAGTACAAACCTAGAAAACTTGTATACTAAAGACAAAAATAGGATGAATGGATGCAAGCATCAATCCCTGATACCATTTTGGCTTGAAAAAATGGTCTCCAGCCCTTTAAAATCTCCGGAGAGGGAAGCAGACACACCAATACACAGACAAACACAACCACGGACTGACACAGTACACACATCAAACCGCTCAGTGCAGGAACAACTCGAAGCAGAAGGAAGCAGCGATTGCCCTAAGCTTCTGGGAAACCTCTCATAAAAGGACTGGTACAGTGGCAATCCTGAAACCGTCCGTTCCAGCCCTCCCTCCGCAGTCCTGCTCAGCAGTCATTTCCCAAATTCCAGGCTCTCGCTGCACTTCCAGACAGCACCCTGCCACCTGTCCCTTTGCACTCTGGCTCCTCCTCTGGGGGACCGACTGCCGAAGCAGGCAAGCTGCTGCCGCTCTCACACGCTGCAGGCAAGAATCGTTACCAAGCACAAACTGGGGATAACCGGAGGAAAAGTTGGTCCAGACTGGCCTTTGAAAGGCATGTTAGAAGGGGTTTTCTAGCACACTCTAATGGGCCCCCAAAGCCTGGCAAGAACAAAGCACTGCAGATGTTATTAGACTGTGCTAAATTGGCCAAGTGAAAGCCTAGGAGGGAAGCCTAGGCTAGGTTTCAACTCAGCCAGCTTAGCACATGTTCAGAATTACAGGCTGTCTTCTTTGCACGCGACTCTCAGAGTGCACTGGTGAGAAAAAGGGCACTGCAACCTAGATACTGTGGAGGAATACAGGCACGCACAAACACACTCGGCGATCTTCAAAGGTTCCCCAGGGACAACTTAGGGCTCTTGAGCTGTACTCAGAGTTACCATGATGCCAGCGGGTTCTCCAGGGTCACGGGCGGCTGAGCTTATCTGTAGCTTTCTAGCTCAGCTGCACATACCTAGCACCCACTGAAATATTTGCTCTGACCTACAGGCATGTAAACGGATACTCTGACCTAACGTTCAGTTGGGATTTGGTTCAACAGACATGAATCCCATCCCAAATGTGGGTTGGGTTTGATCTGTTAAACAAATTAAGAAAAAAGTCTTTAAAAATAAAAAAGTCGTCATCGGTTCCAAGCTATAAAGCAGATCAAAAGAGTGGGAAGTCTTCTTCAGCAATCCTTGCCACACATTCAGTCCATCAGCCTAGCCTCAGCGCTTGTCCACAGCCAACGGATGCGCAGAAGGACTTGGCAGATGGATCATACCCTGGAAGGAGAGGGGACTAGCTTTCCAGAGGAGATTCACAAACTACCCGGCTTTAATATGACGGCTGGTACATGGTTACCACATTCTAAGGGTAGTTGCTGTTTTTCCCCCAAGACCAGGACAACACCATAGAGCCAGTGTGGTGTAGTGGTTAAGAGCCTGGGACTGGGACTCAGACAATCTGGGTTCTAGTCCCCGCTCGGCCATGGAGCCCACTGGGTGACTTTGGGCCAGTCACAGCCTCTCAGCCCAGCCTACCTCACAGGGTTGTTGTTGTGGGGATAAGATGGAGGAGGAGAATGATGTAAGCTGCCTTGAGCCCTTTGTAGGAAAAAGGCAGGATATAAATTGAAAAATAAATAAATAAATAAAACACAGGAATGTCCTTATTTATGAATCTCCTGTCTACAGAAGTCCATAATGCCAGATCTCTTTAGTGCAGCCTGGCACCTGCCCTATTTGATAGGCATGTCATGAGCAGAGCCAGCTGGAGCCGGGGCTCAGACTAGATGGCCCTGAAGACCCCTTCAGACTCACTCTGTTTCTATGTTTCTAACTCCCACCATCTGTAGGTAGTGTGAGGCCAGGTTAGAGGCAGCTGCTTTGTTGCCCCTGGGGCTGAGATATGCTATTACATACCTATGCATATGCACTAAAAAACCCCCTTAAATATCTAAATTAGAGAATTTGCCCTTCTAACTGCACACTTGCTCAAGAAAAGCCATAGTTCCTAAATAGCAAAGCAATTTGTAACTCATTTTGATGGTGAGCTGTCCCCAGATGCTCTGCCCATATTTGATTTGACAGACACAACTGGTCCAAAAATCTGCATGTGCTTAACTTAGACTTATTTTGACTTTGTTTGTTCAACTGGGTGTTAGAGTGGACCTGGGTCGCTGGCACTTTGATCCCCAAGTAAGCCTGGGGTAAGCAGAAGGCTGCCGAGGGCCGGCCACTGCTCACCCTGCTTTCTGGGGCTACTCTGTTGACCACAGGGTGGCCAGCATTGCGATGTCTAAACAACCCTACCATTCGTCTGTTCCTCCTCCTCCATTAGGCCGGTTTGCTCACCGCTGCAGCTAGAAGGAACGACCAGACAGGAAGGCGGAAGCGGGGAGAGGATGGGACTAGGCCGTGCGCCACAACAGGGAAGCATGTGCACAGCCCCCTCAGACCTAAAGCCAACTTTGCTCCCAAGCGCAGGCCCTCCCACATTGCTTTCACTGTGGCCTGGCTCAGATGACATTAGGGATCTGGTGCACTGAGCTGAGAAGTCTCCAGTTCAAACCTCCCTGTAGCTGAGGTGGAGGTGGGCCAGCCTATCACTCAGCCACAGCTGTTCCCCTCACATCCGTCACAACGTGGAGATAATAGTGCCGGTCCCTTTTACAAGCCTGTTGTAAGGTTTGCTGAAATAATGGACGGCAAATGCTCTGAACACTCTCAAGCACGTGGCTAATCAAATGCTAGTTGTTATTGGTAGCAGTAGTAGTGGTAATAGTAGTAGTAGTTTTACAAGCGCCCAACAGCCTCAAAAAGCCAATATGGCTCCTTCTAGTAGCATGGGAGACCTCTTGCTGCTGACTTCCTAAACTGGAAAAATGCTGCAGTTGTGGTTTATTTCTAGGATCCTTTGGTCCATTCCAGGAAATTCCAGTTAATTATCTGGCAGGGGGTGGGAGTAGAGGCAGAACCCTAATAGACTCTGGGCACCCTTGATGAATAGGAAGGTGAGGAGAGAGCCTCCAAGCTATGTGTCAAGGAAACTTAACCCTTTTGGCTGTGGGCCAGGAACTTTTCATGTGGATTTCAAGCCTCAGCCAGGAGATTCTCGGGTGCTAGAAAAAGCCTTTAATTTAAACCAGGTGCCTCTGAAAGAAAAACACTTCATGAAAGGCAAAAAACTTGGTCTGGTTCCCTCAAAACAAAAGGGCAATCACGCACATTTTGACTGAAATATTCCCTTTTTGGGTCCTGGCCTCCCTGCTTTAAACAAACTTGCTGAAACCTCATCCATTTGGACAATCTGCATGAAACTGAGACTACCAATATTTCTGGAGCCAGAGAAAATACTTGAGCAGAGTGCCAGCTGAGTCCACCCAAAGTTGTGGAGCAAAAAACCTTACAGTATGGAAAGCAGCACACAGGCTGGCAGGGAACAAAGGAAAGTGGGTTTTGTGGCATTCCTTTGTTGCGGCTGTCTGAAAAACTTAACACTACAAGTGCCGCAGAGAGCCGCCATCCAGGAGGGTGCGTCATTTGTGCGGCTCATACACCATGTGGAGAGTGAGGCAGGCGGGGACGGCTGGGGGGAGCAGGTGTGAGGGGAGAGTCTGCTGTTGATGTCATGCTTTTGTTTACGATACTGATTCAGTTGCTCTTCTAATCTGGTAGTGACAGGATGGTGGATCACTGCCCAGGGATGCTTCCGCCCACACAGGAATTCCTGGGCGATCTCAGAAGACACAGGGCAGCCTCCGGGAGCACAGAAAGGGGAATGAAGCATCTACATGACTTGGCAGGACTACTCCAGGATGTTTGACTCCCACAGGCTAAAAATCCAATAGCAACACCTTCCCCATTGTCGGGATGAACATTATACCGATACAGAACGTCAGACCATCTAGGTTAGTAAGATCTTTTCTGATTGGCAGGAGCTCAGGCAGGGGGCTTTCCCATCACCTGAGATCCTTTTCTGCACCTGGATCCTGCTTACCAAGCAAGTGCTCTACCTGTTGGGAATGAACGGGACAGTTGTTTGTCATGCCCACTGCAAGATCGGGCAGATATGGACACATCCAGTGACAAGACATCCTGGGAACCAGAATTCTTGGATGCTGACATGGAAGAGGGGGAGGGGCTTATCTCAAGGGCACCCTCCCAAGCTGTTCAAGTAGAAGTTGAGAATAGTCAGGACTTACAGCTGTAGGGAGGGGACATGGGAGAAGCTGAGCCTGGCATGACTCTTGACCCCATGACGCAATGTTGGGAGAAACAGGTTGGCAGACAGAGAAGAGGCTTGCCCACCTTCAGAAAGGACATCCCAGAGAGATGGGCCCCAGGGCTACTCAAAAGGAGAAAGCTGGGGAATAGTTCTTAGATTGGGTTCAACAAACTGCTCTGTATATGCTCAAAGACTCATTCTTCGTTGACTGTGCTTACTGGAAGTCCTTTGGTGAAATAAAAGAGTTTTTGCCATAGAATGGTCAATGTTTAGGAAGTGTGATGGAGGGTGAACCTGGCTCGCAACACTACCTCTGAGCTATGGCTGCTTCCTAATTAACATCAGGAAGCACAATCCTTTGGAGAACTCTCCTGAACAAACTCTGTTGAAAATAACAGGAACCACACACCACAACAAGCATTGCAAAGGAGAATGCCATGATAGACTGTGCCCATGAATCCAATCTCTCTCTCTCCAACCCTTCTTCTTTTAAAATGGCTGTCCCAAAGCTGCCATATGAGGGACCTGTTTGTCCTTGCCTCATCTTAAGGGTGTCCCTCTATTTCCAAAGATTTCCCCACTTCTCTACGAGAACTTGGATATTCAGAAATGTAAAGTGTTATAACCAGGTCAACAAGCTGTGTTAAGATAGATGCTCCATGCTGATATAAAAAATTTGGGACATGTGGGGGCAGGATGTGTGCACAGCCTTGCCAGCAGGAAATGTTTAATTGGTTTGCAAGATAGAGATCTCTCCATGGCCCTCTTGGTCCCTAAAAATACCTTTATCTTCCATAAGTCACCTCTACTTGAGTCTTTCATATCAAGCAGGCTGGGCAGATTACTGCAAAGCCATTTGCACAGGAAACACAGAAATGTATATCAAGTTTGTAAAAAAGCAAAACCAGCAAAGGAATACAAATCGTGGCTGAGATTTATCGAATGCTTCAGATGCGTCCAGTGAGATGTTTGTAGCATCTCTAACGTAACCACCAACAACACCATCCCGCAATGAAAAAATTCAGAGACATCTGTACCATGATTTTCAAAACTCTAATCTTGAAAGGCAATGAAGTGCATTGAATAAATAAAAACAAATATGGCCATAATCATTAACATATAGGTTTTTGTTATTACTACTGTACTTCTCAAAACATGCAAAACTAAAATTAAAGACTAGAAAATTAGATAATGTGTAACTTCTGATCGGTATATCACAATGGAAAACTTTCTATGTTTGTCCTGGTTCAGTTACTCTATCCACATTGAAGAACAAAGTAATATGGCCACAGTCAACTGTTTCTCAGCTGGAGATTACTTAGTCTCAGCTGTTGTTACCAAGAACTAGCCTTTTGTTTGAGAACCAATGTCTGACTTACCCAGCTAGAACAATGAAAAAATCCAGGCGATTCCATGTATCTCCCAGGTAGCATTTCTTTCCGAAAATCCCTAGTGCAATCATCTTGACGATCATTTCCACAGCAAAGAAGGCAAATATAAAGTCATCAAAGCTCTGGAAGATAAAGAAGCAAGCTGAGGAGGTGCACACAATGACAAACATCTGTGTTGGTGGCAACTGATTACTCATTAGGCAGTGGTGGGCAGAAAACCTCTCTCCAGATGTTTCAAATGTCAACTTTCAGAAGTTTTGATCATTGAGCATGCTGGTAAGGGCATCTGGAAGCTGAAGTCCCAAACATCTGGTGATCTGTCCACACCTGGTCTAAGGACCTGGCTTCAATCTGGTCCATGGATGACACTTATACTACTATTCCTATGTCTTGCTACAAGTAGGCTTGCCAGCTTTTTAAACTGTGAACGACTGGCAAGAATGCCATTTCATTCAGAGAGCAGGAGTACAAAAAGTCAGCTGAGCTGTACTGAAAAGTGTCCAGATATTTCTACTAAGTCCAGCAGTGGCTGAAGAATGCCATCTCCAATTGTCTGTATGTATGTATCTGTCCCTTAATCAGGGTCATGACTTCTTAGACAAGAAGTCAAGATCTGAATAAGCTGGACGATGAATTAGCTGTCCTTTCTTATCACAGTCTGGCAATGCATTCTTGTACTATGAAAAATCTCTTCTGTTGGAACTGTCTAAAAGTGGAACTGATGACTTCTGCTCTTTCTTCAGAATCTTAATAAAGGAACATTTCACTCTTCACACACACACTTTGAAAGCTTGAAGTGCTGAGCACTGCTGAGTTCTCACTCCTGATTCCATTCTGCAGGTGTATTACTAGGATCACAGGGTCTTTTCTTCAGCTTAATTTTCACCTACCTTTCCCAACTTCCATCCATTGGTGGATCACCCCATCCCAAGCACCTCTCTGATGTGAAAAAGAACTACTTTTGCTGAAAGCTTTGCCTATGCATAGCCCTCAAAGGGTGAGGAGGCATGTTCCGTAAATAAATCACGGCTTCTCCATCCTGTTGGATGGCACAAGGACTGTGGTGGGGTGGCTGGAGGAAGTAGGGAGGAGTACCCTAACCTTCTGGCTGGGCCTAAAGAATATAGGAAACTACCTTATAGAAGGTTAAACCACCTGTCCATCTAGCCCAGCATCGTCTTTGCATGGCTTCAGTTTTTCACATGGAAATACCAGGACTGGAACCAAAGACCTTCTGTGTAGAAAGCCAGTTCTCTTCCACAAACTATGGCTCCTTCCATATACTATGGTCTGACAAGCAGGCAGTAAAACACTGTTTGTTAAAAGGGAAAAAAGGCACCTTTACCTGGAGAATCTTGCAGCGTGGGGAGCCACAGCCCATGTCTTCACAAGGGTGGAACATGCCCAGGGTGACACAGTTCAGGAGAATGACCAGCATGCTGACTCTTTCAAACCAGGTGCAAAGGAACTCAGTCAAGGCAAACCACCAGTTTTGGAGAACAAGTTAGGAAGGACCCACCAGCGCCATAAACACAACATTATCAGGCATTAAGAAAAGAGATGGAAGTTAATTGGGGAGGAGGAGAAAAGGACTAGTTTCCTCCCAGCAGCTGACTATTCAGGTCCTGGCTACACTTTGGCGTGCTGAGTTACAGCATTTGTTGGTCTCTGAAGTCAAACAGAGATAGTGCCATATTTGCTACAATAAAATGAAAGCGACCTTGAGAACATAAAATAGTCTCTTCTCAATGTTTCTGCACATGTGGTATATTCGTTATTGTAATTAGTTATTACAATTGCCTTTTCTTGGGATTTCTGATAATTTCAAGCGGTTACAGAATCCAAATATCTACAAAGGGCTACCCAAACAACGTTGCTAAGCAACACAAAGGTGCTTACTGTTTCAGTTTTTCCCAGACAGTCCTCAATTTGTTAGAGAAGCAGACTCGACATCCATTCAGGATTCTCAAAGTGGTGGCCTTGATTTTGACCACTTTGCTTTGGTTTTTTCCAAGCTGTTTTTGGACATGATCAAACTTAGCGCACAGTCAATGTGTGTAGCATCTACACCTGTTTATCCATGTGTCCACAGCAAGCAGGTTTCTTGCCTGTGCGAAACAATATTCTCTTGGTGAAAGAGAGGGCACATTTGTATATCAGAAGAGCTAAGGAGTCTGTGTCCTGGTTCCTCTGATTAAAAAGGCAGCCACTAGTAAAACCCATGCATTTCAAAAAATGGCTTACAGAGAAACTTCTGCTATAACTTAGCAACCAAATGGTTTATTACCTATGGAGGGTAGAGACGGCTGCTATTAAAGGCAAATTCCACAGACTAAAAAGCAGTGTTGTACAATGTTTGATACTGAAGGTAATAAACAGTCATCAAGTGATATTAAGAAGTGCCAAAAAGGAGGGAGGCAGTTCATCTGGTTTGCAGACCTTTTAAAGACTAAATTGGAAGCTGTTCTTTAATTATTTGTTAAAAGGAGAAAAAAGAAATGGGGGGGGGGTAGAGCAAATTTAGGGGGAGCTACACAGTCACCCTGCATTTAGGTATTAAAAAGCTGGCTGCTCTAAATTGTGTTATATTAGAAACAGGGTTAAAGTAAAAATAACAGAATTCTATAAAACCTGACAAAGCAGCCTATTTATTCTTCACTAACAAGTCATCTTAGTATTATACAAAAGCGCACACACAACACAAAACCAAACATTTCCACTAAACAAGAATCCCATATTGTGTTTGCCATGCAAGCTTGTCGTCCGGGTCCCTAGAACAAAATGGTTAAAACGGACATTTCCAGCCTAAACCACGGATCGCATGTTACCCTGGCTAGTGAATATGTGGGGAGAGAAACACGTTCACTCCCTGGCCCTTCCCTTCTTCCTTTCACAAGTCCCTCAGACTTCGTATGTTAGAAGAATTGCTGAGGCACAGGCTGGGCTTGGCCGGGATGTCAAGGAGCGGATCAGTTTTTTGACAAGATGAATGAAAGGGCAGGTGCAGATCACACAAGGAGACTTCAGGAACACAAGGGGGTTGTGTGTCCCCCTAGTGGGCATTTTGAGTGACTTCTGTGCTCCAGCGGTTAAGCCCACAGCCACTAGGCTTGCTCCAGGGCCTTCTGTGCAAGAAGACGCTACTGGTGCTTGCGTTTAAAGCCAGTTCCTGCTCTTATGTTACAGGGCGAAAGTGAGATACTTGAAAAAACTGTTCGGTACATACTTGTAACATCTGGGGAAGGCATTCATTGTTCCTGCTGCTGTCTGGAAGACTTCTCTTTCACTCTAGCCCATCCTTAAGGCATTTCTTGACCATAATGGCTGTTACCGCTCCTTTGCAAGCTCAGATTGTGCCTTTGTCTGGCCAACATACCACACAGGCACCACCTAAACCTGAAGACCTTCAGGCTGAAGGAAGTCTTTGGAGCCTAGGAGCGGGCCTTCTGTCACAGCGACCAAATCATCTTATTGTTGTGCAAACATCCCAGAGGCACTGTCAAGAGAGATCACTAGGCCGACCCATTACACCAATGCCTACGTTCGGTGACATTTGTCACTGGCGCAAAGCATTTGCGAAAGGAGTAACACACTCATTGGCCTCCCTCCTTTCTCTTCCTCGCTGCCACATTACGATGCAGATCACATCTGGCGCCATGGTCATGGTCTGAAGCAGAAGCAGAATCATGATGCTTGTACACCTTGACATGAGACAGGACAACATGGGACAGTTGTGGGGCATAATACCGCCACATCAGCACAACAGCCTTGCAGAACGCTCGCCTTCCTTTTGGACTTACATTGGATGGCACCTCTCTCTTCACCACATCCGGGCAATCTCTCAAGCGATGTTGCTTGAAGAAAAGGCAGCCACGTTCCTATCACTTCCCACAGGTGCTCTTACATTTTCCAAATCCCCGCTTATAACCAGAAGAGCTACCACCTCGCGATGCTGTGGCCTAGCTCCATGATCGCTGCCCATCGCTGAGGCAGCACCACGCATGCCAGCAGGTAGAGAAGCCATGTGCCATAGAGGACTTCTGACGTGCTGGCTTTCTGGTGTGTTCTTTATGCATATTTCATACATGACATGTATTATATATGAAATAATACATAATACATTTCATAATATGTATGAAATACACATATTTCAGTTGAGATTTCCCTGCCACCATGGCTCCAGAATCCATTTTGCACGGGCAGCTATCAGGAATATTCTGGATATTCACAGAGGCCCAGGAGCCACCAACTGGGCTCAGACAATTGGCAGGAAAAGAAGCTGAGATGACATCTTTAATGATTTGATCTACAAGTATTGCGTGTTTATTTTTGTGTCCTCATTTTTATCCTTTTTGAATTTTATGTATTGATTTATTATTTTACTTAGTTTTTTTATTCCTTATGACATGCTGTTAAATGCATTGCTAACTGTATTATTTTAACTAGTGCTGTGAGCCACCCAGAAAGTCTTATGGCTAAGAGGTGTGGCATAAAAGTCAAATTAAATAAATAAATACAGACGGGCCAGAAACAGCAGCTGCATGATGCTGCAGCCTATGACGGTCCTACAGCTCTTGGGATGGTTCTCCACAAAGTGCCCTCTGGTGGCCTCCATGTCCTAGAAGGGCAGGCTGGTGCTGAACCCAGACAAGGTTTGTGGGAGAGAGACTCTGGCCCCAGTGGGAGCTTCCAGAGGCAGTCCATTTCAGTCCTCCAAAGGGCGCCGGAGGGAGCACCTCTCTCCATACATACTACCCACCCACTTAGATTTTCCTGTGAAGTCCTCCTCCGAATTACCCCTTCCCCACTGAGAACATGGGGGAAAGGGCTAGGAGGGGGGCATTTTCCGTAGTGGCGCCCAGACTGTGGATTTTGCTCCCCAGGGACGTACTCCTGGCGTTGACTTTGCTCTCTTTTAGATGCCAGGTAAAAACTTTTTTGTTCAGACAAGCTTTTAATTTAAATTGTATTTTATTATTTATTTAAGCTGGGTTGTTACTTTTATGGTTGTAATTGGTTTGTTGTCTACAGTTTTATATAATTTTTATTAAGTGAGTTGTTTTAGCACTTTACTAATTTTATTGTTTTTACTGATTGTATTGATATGCTGGTCTCTGCATTTGTAAGCCACTCAGAGAACCTTCAGGTTACAGAGCGGCATAGAAGTTAAGTAAGTAAGTAAAATGGCCTAGAAGTCAACTCGGTTCCCAGGGCCTCGCTGCAAAGGAAGACAGCAATGGTTGGGAACCGGTAAGATTTTTAAATCCATTTTTAAATGGATAAGCCCTGGCAGGGTTCTGGGGCCTTGGCAGCTGCCTGATGGTGCCATGTGGTGAGGCCAGGCCTAATGCCAAGCGTTTGGACACGAATGAGCTTGGCTGAGATGGACGGGGTTGGTGTCATTCCACTGCACATGTAGCAGTATAAAATGCTCTGCAAAGACAGCCGAGGCATTAGCTCTAGCACATTACGTTGCTTGTCTGGCCTTCTTTCTAGCTTTGAAAAATGAAGCACACACAGTTATCTTGAATCTTGGCCCCTGCTTATTTCAGTCCCTCAACGGGTCGTAGCAAAGCTGTGTGCCCTGTAGAATGACCTGGTTCTTGAGAGCATTTCTTCCTGCTTTCATCCCATGGACCCCTTTCCCGATCATCTGCAGAATGCCTGCTTGCTTCTAGCCCTTCTCCTCTGTTTTTCACTCTCACCTCCTCCATCCCTTTTTATTGCATGCTGTGAGAAGTTTTGTTGTCCTCTAAGCTGAAATTTTATTATTGGCTCTCATTTAAAAAATTCTGAATGAAAGAAAGTTGCGGGGGCAGGGGTGGAGAAGCAATACATGTATTACAAGGGAGGGGGGAAAGGCACTTGTTATAGTCTGAAGTGTACTTCTGAGCGCGAAGGAATGTGTTACCTTTGGTCAGGATACCTTGAAAGGGAGTGCATCAAATGGGAAGGCATTTTTAAATGTGGAGTCCCCTAAACAGAGGCCACTGTGGTGCAGTGATTCAGAGTGCTGAAGTAGGCCTCAGGAGATCTGGGTTTTAATTCCCACCCAGCCATGAAGCCACTGGATGACTTTGAGCCAGTCACTGCCTCTCAGCCCAACCCACCTCACAGGCTTGTGAGGATAAAGTGGAGAGAAGAATCTTGTAAGCTACCATCAATTCCTCGGGGGTGGGGAGGAAGATGGGATATAAATGCAACATAATTAGGAATAAAAATAGTAAGAACAAAAACTAGTTTGTCGCTGTGTAGAGTGGGCTTGCTCAGGTCAATTCTAAGTGCTTTGGATCGTGTAATGGATATTTTATGTGTTCACTCCCTCCCAGCTTTTTCCAGACATGTTCATTCTGCTGTCGATCTACAATCTCCCAACCGTTTGTGTTGTAACACTGTATTTTATTAAGGGCTTTGCAGTTCATCATTGGCAAAGTTATGAAAGTCCCCAGCACCCACAGATGGATGCTATCCAAACAATGCCATGGCAAAGGAGCGGCAGCCTCCAAGACGATCCTGCCTCTTTCTCTTTGTTGCCTCCTCTCTCTGCCCCCACAGTGCTATATTTGGGATGAATTTTCCAAGCTGTAACCTAAAGCTGGCATCTGGAATTCCTATTCGCATAATGTGCAAATAATTCCTCAGAATAAAAGGCAGAGATTTTAGGATAATAAATACCAACATCACCATAAAATCTAATTGCATGCAAAAGCCCACCAGGCCAAAAGGGCCCACTCCTCAGGTCCCTCATGCTGCAGCTCTTGGACTTGTTTCTAAGGAGGCATAATTAAGACCGAACTCTTAGAGGCCTTCCTCGTCTTATAACAAATAACGAATTTCACAGAGTAGCAAGCTGCACTGGCAAGTCTTCAGGTGGTAGAAAATGAGGGCTGAGACTTGAGTTCTTCTGAGAACTTCTCCAGAAAGTTTGGGATGCTCATGTGTTTCTGTTCTTATGCCTTTTAACTGGTAATTATACTGTTTTTATATTGGAATTGTTGGCGTTTAATGTTTACAGTTCTGGGGTAGAGGGCTTCTGGATGAAGAGCAGTATAGCCATTTGAAAAATAAATACAAGATGAGTGTGCATTGTCCGTGTGTGGGGGAGCACTTTCACAAAATGTAACCCAGTTCAGCTTTTGAGCTGCCAACTTGAGTTAAATGTGTCTGGCTGTAGGAGTAAGAATGCTCTGTGGGTGTCTGTGGATAGCAGCTCTCTTTCTCCCCGTTTCCAGCAATCAGTACAGTAGAGATCCAAAGGGTGAGGCCAGCTGGCCACAGGCCGGCCACAAACCATGTCTGGCTGCCCCCGGGCTCCCAGCATCTGCCCCTGGAACACAAGAAAACACGCTCCGTGGACAGGTAGTGTGGTTCCTGCAGCACAGCTAGAACCTCATTCCTAGGGCATCTCAAGAAGCACTGACTGAGGATTCCTGTCGGCTGCCTGGAGTGCCTTCGGAATGACTTTCCTGCTCTCGTGAGGGAAGAAAGAATGACGGAACCTGTTTCTGGAGCACATTCTCTTTTCCTGCTGACTACACTGGGGTGTCTGGGCTGGGGCTTTGGGACTTGGTGTTCACTTCTGCTCCTGCAAGCAGAAGTGTGAGGGCTCTATGTAAGTATGCCTGTCTGAGAACGGCCTCCTGTCATAGACCAGGGCAAAGAAACGCTGCCCGGCTTATGAATGGCTTCATACCAGCTCTGTGTCATCATGTAGCACTGTAACAGTGCCAGTCAGAGGGAGGGGAAAGTCAAAGGAAACGAGTGGAAAGCAGGAGGCAAGGGGGCTGCCAGCCTCTAAGACTTCAGGGAATGCTGCCACCAGTGATTATTCTACTGCCAATTTCATCCCTGCTCCCAAGGCACCCCAGTGCCGTCACCAGCTCCAGACACCAACCAAAAGGGGTGGCGGACCCTTTACATCTATGCATGGAGTAGGCTGACACCACTGCCATGCATTTCATGTTGTTTTAAGTCCTGCAAGAGCCTATTTGAAGAAAATGGTGCATTGCAATTACAGGATAAGCAGCTAACCTTCTTTGAAATGCAGTGGTTCAGATCTCAGCCAACTGATGTCTTGAGCCAGGAATCAGTACTGGTTGTGTTAGATGAAATACTTAACCCTCTTAAGTACTGGTACTACATAGCATCTAGTTAATTAGTCCCAGCTCCCAGCAAATGTGGCTCTGCCTTAAGAATAAGGATGCATTTCTTGATCCTGTTAGCAGCCACTGATTGATCTGCCCTCTGTGAATTAGCTTTTTCAGGAAGCTGGTTATACCCACAAGAAACTCACAGGTAACATCGGGAAGCCTCTTAACATTGAACTATGTGTTACTACATGCAAAATCCAAAATGCAACTCTGGTGGCGACTGCTCCTAAATAAAGGAGCTTTGCAAAAGCTGCAGGAAAGAAGTGGAGCAACCGGGTGCAAGAACGGGAGCTGTTGCTGCTGGCACAAGGGTGAGGATTCTCTGGAGGGGGCGATGCAGCGTGTGGGGGAGGTTAAGGGCACTGCAGTTTGTTCTGATTTTTTATGAGAACTTATGAAATTTGAACTTCCTGCACCTAATGTGCAAACTGGAACATGTTTGCCCAGCAAGAACCACACTTTCAGAATGTTGTGCCGCAGTTTGCAGCTCAGAATGCATAAATAGGAGACAGTATGCGTAAACACGCATGAAAAATCACTTGCAAACCGTGCAAACACTAAGAAACATTCATATGGAAGTGCCTATATTAGAAGACATGTGCTTGAAAATGTGAATGACTCATTATGTTTATTGGGGATGCGGGGAGAGGGGAGAAATTTGCAAATTGTTGTGGAAATGGGCCACAAATAGATTATGGTCAGTACAAGGAGAAATTGAGTGAAACTAACCTATTTCCCCATCCCTACTTAATGGAGCCACTACCAAATTGAATAGGCATTTCTCATTTCCGCTGCATATTTATTTATTTGATATCAGCCAGAAACCATCCGATTCAGATTCAAGCCTGCACCTCTCATCCCCTATGGTCGTAGGATAGCTCTAACCCACTCTGTGCAACAGAGAGCCTGTGGGGAAGGGGAGGGCAGGCAGCCAAGGAAGGGTACAAGCCAATATTCCACACAGAACCAGAAATACACACCCTTCTGAATTCTTAAAGTATATTCTGCTTCAGTGACGCTATAAAATCCAGCTTTCTCCAGACTGGTGCCCTCAATATGTTTTGGACTACAAATTTCATCAGCCTCAGCAACCAGAGCAACGGGCAAGGAGTATAGGTATTGTGAGCCGAGTGTCTGGACAGCAACATGTTGGGGAAGGTTGCTAGAGTATGGGGCGCTCTTCTGACCGCTCAAGTGATTTGAACCGGCTCATTGCTGTGTACCCCAATTGAACAGCAACAACCCCTTCTTTCTTTCTTCCTTTTCTTCTTTCCCCATTATTCCGCCTGAATTCACCACAGACTTCCTAAACAAAGGCAGATTTCCTCTTCCTTGAATGATAAATAATAATAGGTTGTAGGAAACAGAGATGACTTTAAAATTATATGAAAGAGAGCAAGGCTGACAGGAAATATTCAAGGAAGGATTGCAGCAGACCCTTCAAGACAAATGGAGACCATCCCACACAGAGCGGCATGAACTCTCGTTGTTTTCTGCACATGGCTAGGAGTATGATCCCTCAAGCCTTCTTTTTGTATTATCTGTCTCCAGATGACATTCAGGGTCAATTCTGAAGAACAATTAAACTGGCTGAAACCTTCATACCTGAAACCAGCCTCAAGACCCATGTAACAAAAGGGATTTTTTTCATAAAGTACTTGAAATGTAAATGTCTGACACTGTATTAAAGATTTAAGAAAATTTAATTGCTTAGTGATATCAAGCCGATAGAGATCTTATTCGGAAGCTTCATTGGTTTAAGTTGGGGGTGGACAACTTTTGGCCTTCCAGACCTTTGTCCTCAAATCCCATCATGCTGCCTAGAGTTGATGAGAAATGTAGGCCACAACATCTGAGGGCCACAAGTTGCACAACCCTGGTTCAAGGATTACTTATTTCTTGCACCTAAGATACTTGGGGTCTGTAGGTTCAATGAATGCATTGTGCGCGCTGAATCCTTGAGACAGAGGAAGATGAGCTTTGTATTGTGGGTGGGCAGGAGTGTGTAAAAGGAGAGGGAGGGAGCTCCCTTACAGTGAGGAAGGCTTCAAAGATGCAGGCAGGCCTGCTTTTCCACCTTCTTCCCTCTGTTCCACTCATAAAGATCTGGCGCTAATCACCTGAGTCTTCTCACATTCTTGCATTTCATGTCTGCATTCTACTTGCAGAACATGCTGTTACTCGGAACCTCTTTTGCCAGTACATGTGAACAGATAATGAGGTTCAAATAACACTTTCTCAGCAGTCAAGTTGATCTGCTTGGTATTCCCATAGCCTGATATATCGAATCACTAATTGGTTTTGTTTCCCCAATGTTTGTCAGTCTATTATGACTCCTAGAGGACATTCCAAGATGCAGGCTGAGAAAAGTGACCCTGGGTAAGGACAAAGATGAGCTGTAAGGAACCATGGCAGGAATGATGCTGGAAATTCGGATGCTGGAATGCATAATTTACATGCCTAGTTCCTGGTTATTACAACCTTCACAGTGCAATCCTATACATGTCTGGGCAGAAGTGTGTTCCATGTAGGTGTGTAGACCATTGCAGTCTTAGCCTTGCAATCGGACAGAAATATCAACTCAAAGTAGAATGTTAATCAAAGTTCAGGTAATAGCAGTGGGAAAACATCTCTATCTTGCTTTCTCCCTCAGCCTCATTTTAAAAATCTCCAATTCTTTCTGTTCCGAAATTTGCAAACATTGTTTAAATTCTTTAGAAAAAACAAACCAAATAGAATTTCCACTCATTTGCATTAGCACAGTTATTTATTCAATTTATATCCTGCCTTTTTTTCCTTTCAAGGAACTCCAGGCAGCTTATATAATTTTCCTCCTCCTCTCAATCTTATCCTCACAAACGCCAACCTGCCAGAGTCTGTGACTGGCCCAAAATCACCCAGTGAACTCCAGGGCAGGTTGGGGTCAAGAGCCCAGATCTCCTGAGTCCCAGATCTCACACTATTCCCAACAGTGAGAGGACCCTCTGTCTTGCACATACTTACCATACGAAACATAAGAAGTTTATGTGTGGGGGGGATCCCACATTTGGCACCACGAACATGGTTGAATACATAACTATTTAAATCCAGACATTTATATCCTAAGCTCTTAAACCCTTGGCTTGGTCAAACAAATCTATCAATTCCATTCCCTGCTGCCCTCCCCCACCTGTGCTGGTAATATTTTAATATCAAATTGCAAAGAAATTTGTGGATTTTGATACATTCCTGCAAAAGAAGAAGAAAATAGCAAGGTTCTTACCTATCCCTATCTGTTAGAAGTAGCTCATCATTAAGAATAGCCAACACTTTGAGATGAATAGCCAACTGTGACATGATCCCTTCTTCCCTCCCAGCTCTAAAAGAAATTCACCAACTTCCCAACTTAAACCGGCTCTCCTGAAATGCAAAACCATTAATTTATATTAGTTCCTGAGATGTAAAATATCTCCTCTGCACCCCTGCAGTAGTTTTGGCCTTTCTCCTGGACTATCAGGATAGGAATTGCAGACTTCCTTTCAATGACCAGCTACAGCCCAGCTTGCCATTGAGAAAATAATGAGTGTACAAAGAAAGGTCCTCTCCACTCTCCACTCTTGGGACACCACGGCTCATGCAACGCCAGAAGGGTGAACTTCTGGAGCACAGTGCTCCCGGGATTAGCTCCTCAGCACAAGGGTTCAAAACCTCAGGCTGGGTATCCAGTTCAAAACATCTGAAGTATGCTCGATCTAGCCTGGGAAAGGCTGCCCTAAGGCAAGGGCTAGAAGCCACCTTCTCAATGACTGACTGACCCTGGGGGAACGGATCCTGGCTCGAGCAGAAGATTGATCAGCCATCTGATCTTTGCTTTTCTTTGCCCTCTTCATCTTAAACTGGAAAGGCGCCTGACAGTTTTCTTCCACCCCTCCTTGGCAGACTTGAAGCAGATGACACCACCATAGTCCAAGGATTGCTTCCTTACAAACATGTCCAAGCTAGACAGCAGTGACAGATGGTATGGTCAGCAACCATTCCCTGTTAGATGCTTCAGGACGCTCAGCCACAGACCCTGCATATATCCACCTCCCAGATGGCACCCATCCTGTCAATTGTGACCACTGTGTGCTAAAGCTGAACAAGTTGAACATTTCTGCCCACATCCAAGAACTCTGCATTGTAAGGCACATCTGTAGCCATCCTGAAACACCCAACTTGGCCTAAAAGGCAACTGGTATAGTAATATCCCACAGTGCCAGCTCTGGGAGGGTGGACTGAAGCCAAACAGCAAAATGCACCCCTGAGGAAAGGTGCTGCCAGCCCTTAAAAAACAGACTTGCATTACTCCTTGGTTGAACTGGCAATGCCACACATCCCACTGGGTGGGAATCTTTAAAAATGGAAATTCTAAAGGCACAATTGCAAACAATTCCAACAAGGGAAAGAGGGTAGAAGGCAACATAAGAGGCCCATGGGGCTTCATAAAAAGCTTAGAGATGATCTGATCAATCTTGGCTTTAGCAAAGCTTTTGACAAGGGGCCCCACAATATTCTGATTAGCAAACTAGCTAAAAGTGGGCTAGATGGAGCATTGATCAGGTGGGTCCACAGTTGGCTACAGAATCGGACTCAAAGAGTGCTCATCAATGGCACCTTCTCAAACTGGGTAGAAGTAACAAGTGGTCCTGGGCCCAGTGGTCTTCCACATTTTCCTTAATGACTTGGATGAGTAAGTGCAGGGAATGTCATCTGATTTGCAGATGACACAGAACTGGGTGGGACAGCTACTACCCTGGAATGCAGAAAGAAGATTCAAGGCAATCTTGATAGGTAGAGTGCTGGCCTGAAAACAACAGTGAAATTCAGTGGGCTCAAATGCCAAGAGAAAGAAACCAAATGCATTGTTAGAAGATGGGAAGTATTTGGCTGAACAATACTGCAAATGAGAATGATCTTGGAATTGCTGTAGATCACAAGCTGAATATGAGTCAACAGTGTGATGCGGCTGCAAAAAGGGCAAATGTTGTTTTAGGCTGCATTAATAGAAGTGGCACCACCTAATCAGGAGAAGTACTAGTTCCCCTTTACTCAGCACTGGTAAGGCCTCCTCTAGAGTCCCGTGTCCAGGTCTGGGCAGCACAGTTTAAGAAAGATGCAGACAAGCCAGAAAGGGTTCAGAGGAGGGCAATAGCGATGATCTGGGGACTGGAAAGAAAGCTCTGTGAGGAGAGATTGAAAGAACTGGGCATGGTCAGCTTTGTGAAGAGAAAACAGAGGGGAGATATGATAGGACTCTCCAAGTACCTGAAAGCATGTCACAAAAAGGAAAGATGGGATTTCTTCTCAATCATCCCAGAGTGCAGGACACAGAATAATGGGCTCAAGTTTCAGGAAGCCAGGACCTGGCTGAACATCAGGAAGAATTTGCTGATTGTTAGAGCAATATAGCAATGTAGCCAATGGCTTAGGGAGGTTGTGGGCTCTCCCACACTGGAAGCATTCAAGATGCAACTGGACAGCCACCTGAGAGGGATGGTTTGACCTGAGGTCCTGCACAGAGCAGGGGGTTGAACCTGATGGCCCTCTGGCCCCTTCTAGTTCTACTGTTCTATGATCCTGTGCTCCCTCTCATGCTTTCCACATGTTGGGAGTTAGGAGAGCAGCCTCCTGTGAAATGATCCTGTTGCCCCATGTGTTACAGGGGCTCGGGCAGGCACGCTGTTCTTACTGTGGTGGACACAGATCTTGGTGCTGTTCTAGGGGCACCACTTGAAATAACAACAACAACAGCAACAACAACAACACACACCCCCACGGCTGGATAGAATAGTGGAACAAACATTCTTGAGTAGGCAGAGAGATGATAGATATTTGCTATCTGCCATTGATGAAGTTTATGTATAATTGATACTTTTTATTTATGCTGATATTTGAATATTTACATATTTGCATTTATTGATTTCAGGGTGTTCTTTCATGTTTCTCTTTTTGTGTTTGTTTCATTTTGTTTTGAGGAAATGCAGAATAGTGGAAGAAAAGGGAACAGGAATGGTCAAATGCACCAAGGAAAGGAGGAAGCATTTTTTTCAAAATGCTTCAAAACAGTGCATCCCATATCAAGGGCAAGTCCAGTAGCCTCCCCTATCCCCATTCGTTCCCCATCAGCAATTTTCAGGGTGGGTGGAAGGGATTTAAGAACTCTGGGAAGGGGTTAGGCTTAAAGAAGAGATGGCTGAAGGCTTATTCTTTATAAAATATTACTTTCTCACACATATGTTTGCCACTTTGAGACAGAATAGGACTGTAAATAAAAAATAAAAGGATGGGGGAAACAGCCACTTAAAAGTTTGACCCCCCCCCCCATACCTACTCCAATCTCTAGGGAATGTTTTCATTCCCTACCCAACCAACAACCAACAGCAACAAAAACTGGGGTAAACCATTTCAAGCCAGTGAATGAACTCATGTGGTCACACATTTACAGGCATGCCAGCCACAGAACTCCATAAAGACAAAGCTGCACAATTTCCATGACTTTCTGACACAACAGACTAAAATTGCTTCCCTCCAGGCAAATCAATGCTGCTAATCTCATCTATCTTTTTTAACAACCCTGCAGGAAGGTTTAGGGAATTTGCCTAAAACCACCTAGTAAGAATCACCAACAGCCAAATCTAATGCTTTCTACTAGATCACAAGAGCACGCAGGCAGCCTACAACAGCACTTATAAATCATTGAATTAGGAGGTTTAGGACTGAATAATGAGAATTCTGTTCTGATAGAGCCTAACCTTGTCACATATTCTTGCATATTATGCAGAATAAAGATGCTATTAATCACCTTCCCATTAACCTATTAAACAGCTTGACCCTTTCTACCAGTCTTGGCAGTAATTTATTTGCTGTGCATCAAACTAAGCTATAGAATTTCCATTGTTGTTGCCATTCAAGACCTCCATAGTTTTGTGGTACAAAATATACCTCCAGGAAAAAGAAGGGAGGCAGAAGAGAAGGTATTGTACTGGCTGGAAGTTTCTTATTGTTTCCTAAATTTATCAGAGGATGCTTTGATCAGCATAAGACACCCTGGAGCCAATAAATTCCAGGCTAATATTACATGTTGCCCTGATCAAAAAATCTCATGGTGGTGGGAAAAGAAGGGCTTAGACTGGTAGAACTCAGGGTGCCACATTAATGCACAGATGATGGAAGTGTCCGCTCCCCACTTTTTGTTATTGTTTCCCTCCTCTGACAAATGAAACTTCGAGCCCTTTCTACAACTAATGGGATTTTGGAGATACAAAGTGCTGATGGCGACTGCTTTGTACTTGATGTTTTTTGAGCTGACAAAGGAAAATGCTTCAATTAGCCAGGGCGCAAGCAGTCTTACTGAATTTTGGCTACTGCTACAACTTTGGCTGTAAACACACTCACAAAGCGTGTACAGGGGGACAAGCAGGGGCAGCCCAAGTGTGATGAAGGGACTCTGGTTAACCAACTCAGCACAGGGTACCCAGTGATCCAAGTGTAAAGAGCTTGCAGCTGCATGATGCATCAACAAGCGGATGTGGCCCTTGTGGGTGGACAAAACTCCCTCCCCCCCAAACCCCAAATCCAAATTCAATTGCAACGTGCCTTTGCAAGTACAGAACATTGCCTGGTCCCTTCGCTGCCCAAAGTCACAAGTAGTCAGTCAAAGGGGATCTGCTGTACTGGAAGGCACAGTCAGCAAAATTGCAACCCCCCGTTATGGAGTTACTATGCAAATACCGTGCTTTTAACTACCAATGGTAATATTGCATTGCTTTATACTGCCTGCTTCCTGTTCTTACCTTTGACCCGGATGTAGTAATACAGTCCTTCATGACTCCTCAGACTAACAGCCTGCAGTGTCATCAGTTCTATAATGAAACACCCCCCAACCCCTCACTTTAACAAGAAACAGGATGGCCCAGGCCCTGGCAGTGAAGATGGAGCCATGCCATGGCAGAGTCACCTGTGCATCCCGACGTGCAGACCCACGCGTACTTTAGGGAGGAGGGATAAGGCAGGACACAGACAAGTATGTCTAGAGGGAAGCTTCCTTCCCAGTCCAGCATATGGCAATCAATAGAATCAGACATGAAAGAACCGCCTGGCTGTCGCGCCTCTTCAGAAACAAAGCGTTCTTAGCTCTCTGGTGCGCATCCAGCCCATCTGATATTCCGTCTTCCTTTGTGGTTTTTGCTGATGCTTCAGAGAAGGCAGAGAATGAGCAAAACCTTAGAATGGGATGGGGATCTTTTCCAAATTCTGGGTAGACTTCTCTTGAGGTGTTAACATGCATCATACAACACCCTTCACATAATTAACTCAGACTTGAAACTGACAAGCATTGTAGATTCTTTTCTTCTAGACAAATGGGCTCGCCTAGTGGAACAATTACAAATGTTATACAAACCTGAGGAAACAATGTGCCTAATCCCCCCCCCCACACACACACACACATTGTCACTGTGATCTGGGGAAGGTTCTCGGTGACAGTAGTCCATGGTAAGCTAAACACTGTGCTGAGTAGACTAAGACCACTTTTCCAAGAAACTGGGCCTGACACCCTTCAGTATTCCACAGCATATGAATATTAGAGTCAGTGTCTTCACAAATGCTGCATTTTACAGACGCATACTTAGGGTGGCTTGCATGCACACCTAGAAATGTAGTGTGTGACTGCACAAAATGGCTGAGGACCTTGGTACATCAGAAACCACCAGTCTTCTCTAGACCCACCACCACCAGGTGATCAACTGTAGGGGCTTCCCTGTAGTGCTGCCACTGGAATTTGTAGCTCTTTCCCCAGGGAAGTTTGCTTGGCCCTGAGATGCTCGTATTTTTAGGGCCCAGTGAAAACTTATTACATTTCTATAGCACCAATGACCAAAGTTTTTTTTAAATCCTTCTAAGCCCTTTTAGGGCTGCATTCTTAAACTCCACCATTATGCAGTCATGTCACTCTTGTAGTTGTTTTGCAAGCATTTGCAGATTTCCTTTTTAAAAATGCTTATCGACACCTTGGATTTTATATCTGGCTCTACTCTGGGAGTTCTGTGTGTGCACATGCATTTATTTAACTTTATTTCTATACTACCAATCTTGTCTTGTGTCCGTGCGTGCGTGCGTGTGTGTGTGCAGGGAGGGAGGGAGGAATGTGTAGAACAGCACAACTGCTTTTCCATGGGTCTTACTGCTGGTCCTTCTGATCTCATCAGGGTTGGAGTCCGAGCCACTTTTCTGGGTAGGGGTTAGGAGAGAACAGGGAAGGAGTCTAGTCATTATAACACCATCCAAGAAGCTGGAGACTTGCCTTCTTCTATCTAATTTTGCATGAAGCACTGGAGCAGGACCAGGGAATATTTCCAGGCAATGTGGAAACCCAGTCACTGTATCCAGAATCTATTTGGCCTCTAAGCAGACAGCAAAATAGATGTCCAGCATGAAGGAAGCTGCATCTTTTTAAGATGCTTGCCTGCCATAGAAGAGGATATATGTACACTGATTGTATAATGGAAATGTTAAACTGTAGAGCACAGATGAGATATTTGACCCCAACCTGGAAAGAAGGGCTGACTTAGGTTGGGTACACTCCGATATTTGGCTACATAAAATAAGCACTGGGCTCTGTCATCACAACTTGTTAAAATAACTGATCTTTATCATTGTAGATCTCCTTAAAATGCAGATCACAAACATTCAGGGGCCAAAAGACTAAATGTGCAGACGGGATACCAAAAAAAATCAGGCAGAGAAGATGACAGCCTCCTGCTGCATCCCGGCAGTGCAGGAAAGGCACTGGGTTGAGAGCTACATCCACTAATGAGAATGTAGTGCTTAAGCTCCATTCCTATCATCCATTCCAGAAATAGGCCCTCTTGACAAAAGCAAGACAGGACTTTCAGGGTTCGGCTTTTGAGGGGTGGGGAGAGAAGCTTCAATAGCCTTCAGACATTAATTCCAGTGGAGGTGCCAGTTTAAAAGTCCCTCAGAATCTCTCTGACAGGAATAACCTCCTTTTCAGTTTTGTCTCTTAAACTCTCTGTGAGAGTCTGCAGGCAGAAAGAAAAAAAGCTCTGATGCAAAGCTCAGTGAAGGGATGATAGTACTCCTGTCTTGATGCTGGATTTTCTCCTAGGTCCCCACAAGGGGAAATCAGGGTTCAGAGGTTCCCAGATACCCCCCCCCCATTTTTCCTGAGAATGAAGACTCTCCACTGTGGGTAGCTCAGCACACAAAGCACTGGAGGATTATGTGCATACAATGCCTTGGCTATATTATTACATTTATTCTTATGGAAATTGCTGACCTGAGTTTCTTCTTCACGGGTCAGAAAGCAACTCTTATTTTTTAATTACATTGTATTGCAGACAACAAAACAGGAATGAGGCTAGGTGCCCTTGCACCAGTCTCATAGGAAATACTGTATCAACATAGTTAAGATCTTAGTGTTAAGAAATAAAACACCTACATACAGTGGTACATCGGTTCATGAACTTAATTCATTCCATGATTCTAGTCATGACCCAAATTGGTCATGAACCAAGTCAAATTTCCCCATAAGGTTCAATGTAAGTAAGGTTAATCTGTTCTGAACCATAACTTTATGTTATACATAAAGGACGGCACATAAAAGTTTTAAATAAATAAATAAATAAATATGTGTTGTTGGGGGTTTTTTTAACCACAAAAAATATGAGCCACATCTTCAGGCGGCAGGCCAAGCCGTGGCCGCCTCACTAAGCCTGGGGGCAGACAGGCTGAGGCAGAGCAGGAGTGGGGCCATGGCTCCTGTGCTTCCGCCATGGCCTTCTCAGGGCAAGCCGCGCTGCCGCCATGCTTCTTACCCCTGCGGCAGAGAGAGGCGGGAGGTGCCCCGCTCGGCCAGCCATGGCCGTCCCTCACCTCGGCCCATGGAAAGCAGCCCTTACCTCCCTCCTCACAGCCCTCTCCCGGCCGGGGGAGCCACCCCGCGCTCGCCTCTCTGGCCTCCTGCTCCCCCTCCCAAAGCCGGGTGCGCACCTGAGAGGGGACCTTCCTCCAGCTCGGAAGCGGGACGGCGGCAAGGAGCCAGGAAGGCCTTGACGGAGGTGAGCGTGCCCTCATGGCTCCCCATCGTGGCGGGTGGGGAGAAGGTTATTGTTTGGAGTGTTCGTGTGGGGAAGATGGCCGCAATCACAATCGTGTTTGTGCGGGAACATGGCCGCGATTATGGTCGTCCCCTGATGCGGATTTTGCGAATGGAGGCAAAATTTTGCCAACATTTCTGTTTGCAACCTGATTTGGTCATGAACTGAGCCGTACGTGAACCGAGGTACCACTGTACCTTGGGTAATATAGATGCATCCTCAACTTAGGCTTTGTCACCACGTGAATGTACCTCAGGCTCCTGTGTGACTTCCTTCTCCAGGTGCTCAAATTATTGGGGAGGGGGGAAGATTGTGAGCTTAAAGACATTTACAAGGTCTATTCATGATTCCTTCTGCATTTCTCTAAATTATGCCCACTTTAGTCTTCTAAAAACAGTCGCTAAGGGCCAGGGCTCCTGGGCCCTCCAATAATTCGAGCAATTTTAGCTTCCTTCCACCCTCCTTCACTTCCCTTTTCACACAGTACACTGATTGCCAGTATAACTAAGCTGGATAAACTCTAGCTTTTGTGTAAACTAAAACTGGAAGCCACAGTCAAAATGGGAATATAATTACAAATTTCAGGATCCTTCCAGACAAGATTTATGGCACCATTGCTCAGTCACCTTTAAGGAATTTCACAGGGAGTCAACATTGTAGCCATCTTCTTGTAACCTTTTTTGTATTTTCCCACCAATTTATACTTTTTTTTCCAAGCTGTAGATAATCCATAATAAAATTCCCCTCAATTTTATTTTTCAGACTGTCTTTTCTGTGCAATGGCGATTTGTGCTACGATAGAAGAAACTGTGTGGCTGTGTGCCTCATCCCCAGCTCCTGCTTTGCATTAGTTATTTTGAAGTTACTAGTCGCAGTTTCTTTAATCGGTGCGATGTGAGTTATTGCTGGAATGAAAAATATGGGTCCAAAGGAGGGGGGATTGTTTTTACTTTTCTGTGTGGATTCCTCCCAACTTTGCATTCAGGATGCTACTCGCCTTAGTTTGCCTTCTGAGCAATTGATTGCTGCTGTACCTGACAAATGAGAAATTAGAGGAGTGTCTTAACAGGTTGTGGGAATCAGACCTAACCTGTCTCTTGCAGCTATGTTAGCTGACTTGCCTGTTTGCCTTTGCATGCCATATGTGCATGCATGTGAGAGAGAAAACGTGGAAGGGTGGGGTGTACTTCAACCTTTTGGCTGCACTTACTGTGAGTTTCCGGTTCACCTACTGCAACCCCTTGACTCCATTTACCAAAAGGTGGAGTGGCCTGCCCACCAGTCAGTATGGGCACCAGCTGCCCCTGCTATATCAGAAGAGCTTTTAAGGAATCAGATTTCCTTTGAGGAGATGCAAGAAGACAATGATTAAATTTGAACTTCTGAAAAGAAAGCCAAAATGAGAAAAGAAACAGGAGAAAGGAAGGACGGACGGACGGACAAGAGAAGACCAGCTCAGTTAGATTTATTTCATCAAATAGTAGTGTTTGAAGGGGCCAAGGGAGCCATCCAGTCCAACCCTGCTCAGTGCAGGATTCCCAGTTCAACCATCCCTCTCAGGTGGCTGTCCAGCTGCATCCTGTATGCCTCCAGTGTGGGAAAGCCCACAACCTCCCCAGGTCCTTGGTTCCATTATCATACTGCTCTAAAGTCAGAAGCTAGAATATTTGTATTTATACCATGTATTAGCCATGAATCAGTATAAAATAACCTCATTGTGAGGGGCAAACCTGAGATGCAATGCACACCTGAAGACAACTAGATCCATCCTGGGCATATTTGCATCCTTTTGGGTAACCAAACAAAGAGCCACCGCATGCTTTTCTTATGCACCCTCCCAATGCCCTTTCTTGTATCTTTTAGATTGAAAATTGGAGGAAAGCGATGTCTTGAAGCTGCCCCCAGGACTTGCCTTTCTTTTTGGCAGGAGATCAGGGCAAAGATACTTAGATGGATGAGTTAATAAAGCAACTTATTTAAGAATCAGACATGAGAAGGAGCCACACGGTTACTGGTGATTATGGCTTCTTGAAAAGGTCATGTTTAATCTCTTTTCCTCATCTTTAGATGCTCAGGATGCTGTAACTTTGGCTTTGGCTGGCTCTACTGTTGTTAAGGGCCAGGCTTTTCACTCGTCCGTTTCTGACTGGATTGCTACAGTATCTACCCAGACAGGTGACAGTCCCCAAAGTGTAACCTACCTCCCCCACCTCGAATCAAAGCAAGATGCAAACATTCCACAGCCATAACCTAGAGCTACAGGTGAGGCTCCCCAAACAAGTTACTGATCAGTTCGCTCAACACAGCACGACAGCCCATGGCTTTAACAACCCAAGCCACTATCATGCAAGAGAGGAAGAGAGAGTGGAAGCGCTTCCACGAGTTCTTCTCAACCACCCTCCATTGGCTCCTTTGTGATTGGTGAGCAGGTTGTCCAAACAATGCTCCCCCATGGCTGTATTCACATATAAGGACAAGTCATGGCAGGAACAGCTTTTCAATATGTGTGAATGCTGGAAGCTTGTTGGAACATGGCATGCTTGGTTATTGTGACTCATCACAGAGAGAGCAGTTTTTTCTAAGGTTTCCATGTTTTGGCATTGCTTCTCATTCTGTGTGAAGCTGATTACAATGTTTTTTACAGTTTCCCTGTTTCAACCAGTGAGTTTGGTGGCAGGAGTGGTTGTGCTTGCTCCAGTCGGCATTTTCCACTGCCCTGCCAGGGGACAGGGTGCTGACTGGCTGCCCCTGCATTCCCAGTTCTCCTTCCTGGCATGTGCTCCCTGATGTCCCACTGCCGTGTTGCCACCTGGCTGGGCTGCCCGGATGTCCACCTTCTGCAGCAGAGCCATGCTTTCACCTCACAAGGAGCCACCTTCCACGGGAGGCTGGCAAGATGGGGACACGTCCCCGCCTCCTGCACACGCTCCCCCCGTCTCTGCCTCTTGTAAGCACTGAAGCTCACACAAAAGACAGGCTCTCACGGGGCAACAGTGTGGCAGCACTGTGCAAGGTGGGCATCCCCGGCCATCTGGCCAGGCAGTGCATGAGGCAGGCAACCTGGCCAGGTGCCATGTGAGGCGGACCACTGGCCAGGCGTTGAACGTGGTGGCGACGCAGCAGCTGGGCATCAGGGAGCAGGCCTGGCGAGGGAGAACGGGGAGCACCTCCTGCATCAGCAGTTGTGAGGGCAGCACTGAGATTAGTTTCCAGTTAGAGGGGCTGATGAGATGTGTGCCCCACTGGGAGGGCAGACGGAGGCATGGAGGAACTCCTGAATGTGTGAATGCAGGACATTAGGGAAGGAAGAAAGGTGGCTCCGTGGTATTCCTTAGTATTATGTTTGTGAGCCGCCCCGAGGCTTCGGCGAATGGGGCGGCATAGAAATTTTCTAAATAAATAAATAAGTGTGAACAAGGTCCATGGCTTGTCATGGGGTTAACTGCTGGACTGTTTATCTCCCAAACAACCCAGCAGTTTGGATGACGCACAAAGCAGGCAATGAAGGAGCTGAATGTGGGTTGCTGAGTAAAAGTGGATGGGGGAGACACTGTTCATCTTAAAGGATTGCTCTGTCAGATTAATTGCCCCACTTTGCACGCCCCCCCCCCCCGCATCACTGTGTGGTGGGTTTATCCTCTCTAAAGAGAGGGGAAGGGGTCACTGCAAATAGCCGACAGAATAATACACCTCCAGACATGTTTAACATAAAATAAGTAACATAGCGTTATTAGACTCTTCTTCCCATCTCTATTTACCTCCACAAAATTTCCTGTCAAATCAACATTTTAAGCAATTGCACATAGTGTTATCCCCTCAGTAGACTTACCAGGAACTTTTGGCCAATAAGAAAATTGTTCATGGTCCGCTAAGGTAAGTTTATTGTTCATTTTTCCCCTTATACTTTGTGAGTGCATAATTATGGGCCTCTGAGATACCTCAACTATTATGTAGTCAAACCGCTAAATGGAAGGACAGCATCCATACCCAAATCACCCCTAACAGGTTTCTTTGTGTAACAGGAAGAAATAGGCTATAACCAAACCAAAATTATAATGAGCCACAGAGAAAACTGGAAAACTTACAGGACAACAGCAGGTTGAGCAAGACAGGCCAAGAAGGCTACTCAGACTTGCAGGATGTATGAAATGCACACAAGTAGAAAAACAACACCACAGCAATTTGGGGAGGAGGAAATCATTCCAAATCCAATCCCTACATGGTAATTTCAATGCTTCTGCAGCACCTGCAGACTCATGAAATACAGGCGATGCCAAAATCCTCCATACCACCGAACAAGAAACAAAGAATTCTGCATCCAAATTATAGGAGGAATCAACACTGGAAAAGCAAATCAAAAGAAAATTGAGATATCCAAAAGGAATTAGCATTACCAGTCCAGAAATGGTTGCAATTTACCGAGATCACAGATCAAGATGCCTAGCTAGGAGACAAAAAGAGCCCCTGTGCTCCTCCCGCTCCATGGTGTTAGGATGAATATTCCATGGTTTCCAAACTCAGTTCCACAGCTGCATATTCAGGATTAATTAATACAAGTTAATGAACTAGTATCCATTAATCCTGCAGTTGATTAAAACATTACTGTTACACAGGATCTATATAGGAATAAAATACAACAGAACATGAGCTAATTGAGCCTTTACAGAATTTTGTTCAGAGAATTAAGATGCTTTAAAAGCAGTCTTCCCTCCCCTGATCAAGATAGAGACACAAATGCCACATAGGCTTTTCCCTTACAATACATTAGATGGGGCTGATGGAAATCAGGGTGCAGTCCTACACGCCGTAGGAGTAAGTCCATTACACACAGTGGAACTTATGGTAGAAGAAGCGTGGATACGATTCCCCGGCAAGAATGACTGTCATTCTAGATCCATTAATTAAGTACTTTGATGTGTATTCACACAATCTCAATTACATTAGATAACTACCTAAATTGTTAATTTCCTAAAGAGAGTCAGTATATTGAACAATCACAGATATCCATTATTTAAGCATTTCTAGTTTAACGAAGCATATTAATTTATGAAAGTAAATGCAAATAAAACAGGCTTCCTGAATTTTCCCTTAACTCCACCAGCACAGCTGTAGGCCTGCCTATTTTATATAGCTTATCCAAAAAAGCACACTTGGTAAGCATTCTTTCCTCCCAAAGCACACCACTAAACGTCAATATGAAATAAATAATCTTTTGCTTTGAAATGCCAACAAGGGAGTAAATATCATTTGAGGACTCATCTTCAAATACTGAATGATCCATGCTTTGCCTAGCTTAGCACACTGTAATATTTGAATGGGGAAAGCAATAATGTTGTTATAGGATGGAGCTGGTCAAAATGACCCCACAGGACTCTTCTGAGCTCTTTAATTCTTGACTCTTCAATTTCTGTAAATAAAGCTATCAGTGTGGGCCCCTGAGGCAGGATCTCTTAAGTCCTGACATTTGATAGCTAATAACATTCTGATGGCATGTTTTAATGAAAGGTATGAGGGTCCCAGGAAGTTAGCATCAATGGTGGGCAGAAATTACTCCTTTTCACTGGGCATGGGGAGGAGCAAGAGTGGTTTAGGAAGTCAGCTGGAGCTGGAGCTGGGTCTGAAGAACAGGCAGAGTGCCGACGTTATTCTCTCCAGGAAATCCTGCATTGCTGTGAGTTTTCTTAGAACTCCGAAAAGGAACAGGAACCTGCTGGGATTTCAGCAGCTTTGAATCCCAACTGTATGCTCAGCCTGCTTGTGTGTCAATATTTGTTTGTTTGTTTGTTTGTTTGCTTGTTTGTTTAAAGCTTTTATAGACCGGTTCACAACAAGCACAAATAAAAGTGGCACCGCATCCAGTGATTAAATAATACAACCACAATTAAAACCAATGAACAATTAAAATAATGGGAAAATAAAAAGGGTTTTGCCTGGTGCTGAAAAGAAAAAAGTGTTGGAGCCAGGCGAACCTCTCTGGGGAGCGTATTCCACAGTTGGTGTGCCACCGCGGAGAAGGCCCTCCTCTGGGTAGCCACCCTCCTGATCTCCTTCAGGGAGGGCTCCTGAAGAAGGAGGACCTCCATCTTAGCTCTCAAGGGGCCGGAGGGCATATAGGGATCAGATCAAAGATGCCACATGGCTCCTGTGACCTCCCTTCATGAAAGTGAACGTCTGAGGAAGCTGGAGCCCCCTAGGAGTGGGGAGGTATACACCTTACATCTTTCAAAAAATGAGCAAAGGGCATTTGAGCTGAGCTTCTACACGCTGAATTGGCCGGCTAGAGTCCTGTTTTCAGTGCCCTGCCGCTACCAGACCAGTCACTGTGTGGTGCTTAGTTATGATTCTTGAATTAGCTGTTCAACTCACAATGACCTCCCCACAAGGTGAACCCAAATGGCTGCAAGGCATGCATGTGATGGTCAACTGGGGCTGACATTTGACACATCAAGAAAGTGAACTGGGCCATGGTCTTGAGATAAGACAATTCCATAATCTTCTTCTGACATGCTAAAAAGTGAACGACTAGTTCAACAGTGTGAAGCAACTTCATTTAATTCATCACCAGGTGTGGGCAACACTTATGACTCCCAGGTACCCTTCCCAGAATTCCCCCCCCCCCCCCCAGTTTTTCATGGGTGGCCTAAAATTAATGTTCCACGATTCCAGAAAATGTGCGGTTTTCTGAGGGAAGACAATTGGACAATTAGAACATTTTTGCCACTCCAGCCGTGATCCATGGTTGCTCTCAAGGGGAAGAGACAGGGCTGTCCTAGTGCACCAAATTGGAGTTTCTCTCTCACTGGTGCTACTCTTCAAAGAGAAACTGAGTTCGGCAGGCTAGACTTGCTCACTCGTGGCCAGGAAAGGAAAGCCTTTCTTACCCTGAGAGGAAAGGTATACTATCTGGATCCTGCTGAGAAGCTGATGTGAAGGGAGACCGATTTGGGGTATGCGTGTATGTGCGTGCATGCAAGCAAGAGCAAGACTGCAAGTGGAAGAAAACTACTTGTGTGCTCATGTATATGGGGGGTTGGGGGGCATTTAACCATACAAATGTATGGCTCCTGGCTACCTGCTCAGTATATCATGTGGCCCTCACACTGCACAAATTGCCCATTCCTGATTTAGCACACCCTCCCCCGCCCCCAAGTATGACATAACACATACACAAGAAGTCCAACTGAATGACGTCCCTTCATCTGGTTGCCTGGTTGCTTTTCATAACTGAACACAGTAGACAATATCTCTCAAAAAACTGCCAAACCACACCAGAATCCACATTGAAGAATCAGAATCTGTTATCTGATCAAACACATACTGTGGTGGAATACTGGACACTACAGATTTGCCTCAACACACATTGTCAGAGTCCTTGGCTGGTGCTTGCTAGTCAGAATTTCATCCCCCGCCCTCCCCCATCCTCTAGTAGCACTTGTCATCTTTGATCACAGCATTTGAAATTAAGCTACCATCGCTATGAGTTCAACAGACAGCTTTGTTCCTTCTCATTGTCTCTTTGGCCAACCACTGTCCTGCATTTACCGCTTTCCTACAGCCAAGGCCTGCTCTTGATTCTTTCCGCAGTATCTGCCACCAGGAGATAGGAGCATATAAGATGCATGGGCCAAGGCAAGGTGTAAGCCTTTCAGTGCTTTTCACCACATCTCCACTTCTACAATGCACTGGCTGATGGAAACGTCATACATTGTTCCCAGCATCCAAAACACCTTGAGGGCTCTGGATTCAGTTACGTAAAAATGCATGATAATTCATCCTTTGCGTGCTGACAGCTCCACAAAACTTGTTTAATGCAGCTCAAAAGAGATGTTGCCCTTGCCAGCGTAAAATGTTGACAACAGGAGATTACACCAAGGTAGACATTGCAGATGAGTCACAAAAAGAAATGTTTTTTCACCCTCTTTGTGGAAGGATGAGGAGGATTAGAAAATACTCAATTACTGTAGACAGAATTTGGTGGTTGCTGCTCACTTCTGAACTAGCTACGAGGAATTAGCTAAGGAGAAACTAGCTAGTAGGTTGGATCCAGCATAAATCTGTGATGGAAGAGCTTCTGACCCAGTGAGGGAGTCCCGTTTAAACCTCCTGGGAGCTTCTGAGTGTTCCTGGATTTAGCTTTTGCAAACCAACCACGTTGATACAAATTAGACATGGATGCTTCCGTGGTGGTGCTTTCCTAAGGTGCCAAAAGCAAGGCAGAGTTCACCTTGAGCTTAGGGCAAGCATTGGTAAGCAGCAGAAGGTGCCGTCTGGTTCATTTCAAATGCTCCTGCATTGCTTGTTCTGTTTCCAGAAGCTTAGCAGGCTGCCCACGGGAGCACCCATTTGCACCGGCTGTGTGAGGTGCAGGACCAGGTGGTAGGCAGAGCCCTCCTGCAGAGCAGTTGGCTGACCTGGCCATGCTTTAGGCTGGGAATAGCCTTGAGAGCTAAGCATGGGCCGGCTTCGGGGGATGACTCTGAGGGAAGGAACCTACCACCCTCTGGTCCATTCCTAGAGCATAAACTAAATGCCCCCATGAGGAACTTTTAGCCATCCTCTTCCTGGAGTCCTAATGTTCATGTCGACACCTTTTCCTGATGTTTGTGTCACTCAAGACCGTTTTAGCAGTTTCCGCATATAAAGTAAGTTGCCAACAATATGTGCCTACTTTGAAAGTGCTCTTGCAACCTCTTTAAAAGTAGTTATCCAGCTGCTGTAAAAATGCCAAAAGAGGAGCATGGCAATCACCAGTGGCCAACTCCAGGATCATGCCCCTGAGTGGGAAGGAAGTGAGATTCCAATTCAAATCCCAGAAACTTCCATTATTGCACCAGAGCCATGATTCCCAACCTAGGATACATGTACCCCCAGGGGTATGAACCAGGACATTTAGGGGTACATGAAAAAAATGGAGAATGGCAAAAAAGGTCCATGCATCAGTAGTGCCGTTGCACCAATACCGGGGTATACTAAAGTGGGCTCCTCGTTCAGCCCTATGAGCAACGAGTGAGTTCTTCCGCGTCTTCTCTACATCTCTTCTCTTTCTCATCACTTTAAGTTTTAAATTAATTTTGCAGTAAGTGTATTATCAGATGTGGATCAGTGGCTGAAAACTGGCACAATAAAACAGCTGAAACATAATGTAGACTTTGACCGATCCCCGAAAACTTCTCAGGGCAAGTCTAACACTTTAGTGCAAAACAGTGAGTAGGCAGTCTTCAGTTCTTTGTACAGGTAAAGAGAAAAAATATTGTGATGATTACATGAAATATTTTTTTTTCTTGTATATAGGAGATGAGGACTATTCCAAGCCCCAGTTTGCAGTGTGTGGGGAAGTATTATCCAGTGGTTGGACACAGCTTTACTCTTGCAGCATTTACAAACAAAGCATGCCAGCTGAACAAACAAGGAATGCAGTTTTTTTCACTGCCTGGCAAAGCATCAGAATATGACATCGGTCTTGTCATCAGCTAAGAAAGATAACGAAAAGGCACTTCAAGCCTCTTGCCATATTAGATATCATATTGCTAGATATGGTAAAGACTGTACTATAGCTAAGAATTTAATTTCTCCATATGTAAAAGATGCCCTTCTGCGTATGCTTGAAAAGCAGGTGAGGAAAATGAACACTATCCTTCCTTCAAACAATACAATATCTCAAAGAATTCAGGATATGCTTGACACTGTTGAGGCAACAGTAACAGGTAGAATTAAAATAGTAAATTCTTTGCTATTCAAGTTGACAAAAGCACAGATGTTGCTTATTTTGCTCTGCTGCTTGTTATTGCAAGACATTTGAAGGGGAATGAAGTTGAAGAAAACCTTTTACTCTGTCAGGGCACTACTGAATGTTATTGTAAAGAGAAGGACATTAATTGTTACGGCCTTTGCATTGATGGGTGCAAGTCTATATCAGGTTTTTACTCCAGTCTTTGTGGTCGTGTCAAGAAGGTATAACCTGGAGTCACTGCTGCATCCTCAGGCAAAGCTTAGCAGCTAAGCACCTTCCTGGTGAATTACAAGTGATTCTTGATGAAGCTATTGAAATGGTTAATTTTTATCAAAAACTCCATAAGCAAGAGGATTTTCAAAGCACTGTGCAACAAGATGAGTCTTCATTCTACCCTGCTCCTTCACACAGAAGTAAGGTAGCTCCTGGCAAAGTCCTTACTCATCTGTTTGAACTTAGACATGAGCTCCAGGTTTTTCTGAAGACCATCCTTTCCAACTTACTTCCAAGTTACATGACTGTGATTGGCTTCCGGGTCTTGTATATTTATCAGATATTTTCTACAAAAAAACAGTCTACATTTGACAGTTCAGAATAGTTTGATAACCATCTTCAAAGTTTCAGGCAAAATTGAATCTATGATTTAAAAATCAGATTTTTGGAATTTACGCACTGAGAAAGACCAACCTAAGGCATTTGAAATTTATACAATTTCCTATCTGAGAACAAGCTACAGCTCTCCCAAAAAACATGCAAGAAAATAACTGAACACTTGAAAGGGGTAAAATTATCTTTCAAGAAGTACTTCTCAAAACATGGAGAAGAGAACAACTGAATTGCAGATCCCTTTGAAGAAGAATACTTCCAAGTTTTCAGATTATCAATCCAGGAAAAAGAGAAGTTGATCAAACTTTTATCTGATACTACTTTAAAAGCCGAATTCAAAGAAAATCCCTTATGAACTTTTAGCCAGATATCAGCAGAAAATTTGAACAGCTTTTTGACAAGGCATTAAAGTTTCTGTTGCCATTTACAGATATGGAGCTGATTGAGAGGGCTTTCTCTTCTTATATTGTCTTTTTAATAAAAAATACAGCAGTAAAATGAATGCAATTCCTCATTTAAGAAGTTGGTTGAGTTACCTGAACCTGATTTCAAAAAACTATGTGCCTCAAAACAAGCTTATAGATCACACTAAACCTTTGTTGTGCACAAAATATTTGTTGTGTTTTCTAAATATTGTTTCAAAACATAAAATTTTTCAATATAAATACATTAACATAACAAGTATAACATATTAACTAATGTTATATAGTTTTAAAATGTAATCTGTAAAGATTTACTTGAATTCATTGAACCTTTTGAGTTTTGAACCTTTTGAGTATATATGCAGTAACTGTTTGGCTTATTATTCCATTGCCTTTTAATCCCATTATTGGGCTATTAACAGTTGCAACATATACAGTTGACATAATAGCAACTAGATTAATTACAAATGTTTTGCTAATATGAAGGGTATGATTTATAGAGGGATACATGGTGAAAAAAAAGTTTGGGAATGACTGTACTAGACGGTTCTTTGGGAGGCACAGAAATCCCACAGGAAGTGACCGCAGCAACAGGGGTTATAAGGAATTATTCGGCAGCCCCTGTCCATCACTTTACAGCACAAGCCTATATGGACCTACTCAGGAGTCAGTCCCATTGAAATGCCAGGTATGTGGGCCTAAAATTGCAGCCTTGGAGTCCCATAGATTTCAACAAGAGATTTTAGTATGTGTTTAATCCTCTTTTTGAAATCAGTGAGGCATAAAATTGCTTAACCTTAATTGGATCATGTCCACAGTTAACAAATGAATTGTTTCCTCTCCGCATAGGCCTCCAGTGCATGAATCCCAAGCAAATAAAGGGGTGGAACTTCACATCTCTATACAGATCAGGTTCAGGGAAAAGTCTTGGCAGAATCAGGGCAGATGCGGATCCAGGCTGAAGATCATGTCTGGGAGCATTAAAGTGTTCACAGTGGGATGCTGAATCAAATTAGCAACAGCTGATCTGGTGTGAAGGCTTTGGTTTTCAAACAAAACAATTTAAAAGCAGTTGTAAAAAAATCTCTAATTTCAAAGCTGAAATGTCAAAATTATGCAGAGTCAGGGAATCGTCTGGAGGTATTTTGTGGCCATGGCAGTCCAGATTCCTAAATCAGATCACACAGTTGGCAAAATCATTTCAAAACTTGACATTCCCTAGAAGCACCACTTGGCCAACATTAATGTCTGTCTATCTGAAGTTTTTATGTCATTCCTTAGCCAAAAGAGCAGATTATAATCAATTAAACAAGACAGCTCCTGCCTGCAGGTTTATACTCTAAGCGCCTATGTCTTTCCCCAGTCACATATATACATATAAAGAATGAAAGCTATTGAGATGACATTCTGGTTGCCTGACATGTAAAAGGACTGCATTATAGTCCCTGCTGGAAACAATGGATACATCTGGGGGGAAAGCAAAGGGCCCTATTCACGCCCTCTTAAACAAACAGCAATAAACCTTGATAGCCCTCCAGAGTAGAGCACAGTTAGAATATTCTGCAGTTTTGTTTTGTTTTGTTTTTAAGAAAACTTTTTCATGGCTTGTCATGCCTTTCTACAGGCTGTCCCTCATTTTAACATGTGAATTATTGCAGAAATAGTAAAGGACAAAGTTTCAATGACATCCACAAAAGCATTACAAATTTCAGTCATACTTCTTGAAAGCTGAAGAATTAGATGGATTTCACAATTGCACACAATTTCAAAGCCAAACAGCAAGTATGATGCAACCTGAGCATCTGTTAGAAGTCCTACCTGGAGCAGACCTTTTGTGAAATCAAGAGACCTGCTCTAAATAGGGCAAAAGGTACACAAAAGCGCATGCAAAGGCATTTCAACGGACATAGAATAACATCTTTAAGGAGATAACAGAGTATGGAGAAGCTTCCCCCACAGCTTCAGCATTGAAAAACATTCTTGCTTTCAAGGTATTTCAGGGCTTCATGGAGGTAACTCTGCCTGGAATTTTATATTTTATGCTACACAGAAGATAAAAACACAATGGTTAGCACAAAGTATCCTCTGGTCTCAAAAGCAGTATCTTGCATCAGCCATGAGGGCAAGAGGATGTGACAAAAATACTTGAAGTCCATTGCAGACATTATTTTTACCCTGCAAAAAGGGTCCCATGGATGGCTGAGAATTTCATTTAGGTCATTTTATTGATAGCAGGCCACCAAAATGTTCAAATGCCTTCATAGGTGGGGTGTAAAACAGGTACAACGTGGTCTTCTCTGCACTAGAATGGATGTTTCTATTGTCTTTGGCAGGGGCAGATGGTCAAGAAATTTTTAACATACCTGTCTTCCTAAACAGGATGGATATTTAAGGTGAAATTTAAGGTGTCTGAATGTGGGAGAAAGCAAAATTGACAAATTTGTCCATCCTTCACATTCACTTGCACATTTCAGTGGCTGGCAATCATTATGGAGTGCCGATACAGTGTTGGTTCCTTGACTTTTTTCCTCCCTTGCATTTTTTCTGAAGCACTATGATACCAAAGGAGAAACAAGAATGGTTGCCAGTGTTCATACATTTGCTTGCCATTCCTCTAATGCTTAGAGAACAAAGATAGGCATTTTGTGACTGCTTTTGTTCTTGATCGTGGAGGTTTGCAACAGTTCTCTCTTCATAGCAGATGAGTTGTTGGACCTATCACAAGCAAAATGTTGCATTTTGCCTCCTGCCACAAACCTCCTAAATGGTAATTGAATCGCGGCTCACAAAATTTCATGGAATTAGGTGATTGATCAGTCACAAACCACCCACAGGCAAAAATAATATTTGCAAATTCTGCATATGTAGGGAGGGACAAATCAGTGTTTCCTACACATTCAGTCATAAGTCTGCTGTGCTTAATTTTGGCATCAGCCTGTCATTTAATATGCACATTTTCAGATACATTTTCTCATAAAATATGTACTTTTCTATATAGCTTTCCCTAGTATGCATATCATTGAGCATATTATTGAGCTGAGAACTGCATCACAAAATTCAGAGAAGTGTACAACCTGAACTGTGTTCTGATCTGCATATCCAGAAAGTGCAAATTAGGACACGTTTTTGCTTAATAATGCATAACAAAAACTCTTTCTTGAATCTCTAGCTGAATGTCCGTATTTAAGAAGGGTTGACTCTGGGTTCAGTCACACTTCAAGCAGACCCATTGAAATTAAGTTAGTTATGACTCAAGTCCCCCTGATTCCAATGGGTCTACTCTACTCCAAGCATGACTAATTCTGGATCCAACTCTATGTGTATTTCTAACTTCTCCCAAGTGAAGGACTTGGGGAATGCAATGATCTGACAAAATAACCAATGTTGCCATGGCAAAGGGCCTCACCCCTCAAAACTTCAAGGATGCAAAACATACTGCAGCAATTCTTGAGATTAATCAAGAGCAAATGTAATCATAATCTCCCTCTTGAGGGTCAGTAGGCCTGAATCTGAAAGGAAGTGTTGCAGCCTCCTGAACAGGAAGGAACGTGGGAAGCTGCCCAACACCGAGCCAGACCCTTGGTCCATGTAGCCCAGCGCTGTCAACACAGACCGGCAGTGACTTTCCAGGCAGGAACCTTTCCTCTTCCGAACCAGAAGGGCTTGGGATCTCCTGCATGAAGAGAAGCACAGGCACCCTTCCAAGCTAATGGGTTCAAACCATGTCTCCCCTGGCACTCTGAAGAGCCAGGATCAATAAGGATCAAAGCTCTGAACCAGCGTGCCCCACAGAAACACACGCCTATGCATGGCCACATTCCTACTGCTTCTTTCCTTCAAACACGATGCTTACCAACTTCTACCCTTGTTTTCTCAGCTGTGAACACTCAACATGGCTTGCCAGCTTCAGCACAAGCACAAGCACAAGCCCTGCAGGGCCTGGGCCAGATGGAGAAAGCGAGTTGGAAGGATCCGTATTGTCTTGGCACTGAACAAAGGGATGTCAGAGGAGTGCACTCCTC